>NC_058063.1:2572500-2675000 GCF_020085105.1 Siniperca chuatsi | reverse complement strand
ATAAGAATGTTTGTATCCTATAGCAAAACACAATTTGTGGTTAGCCTTAATTTAATTTAGGTCATGGTAGGTAGGCCCAGTGGTTGCTTTTAACAGGAGAGGAGCAAAGAGAGGGAAACTGTTCACCTCCCTCCTCATCATGTCAGATATTTGGAGTGGACTGATTGTGTGTACACAGTCAGCAGGAGAAGTTATTCTTTGGTCTGGGTATGTGTAAGGAATGCTTGGTAAATAAAAGGAGGGGAGAGGGAGAAAATGGACAAAGAAAGATGATTAACAGATGGCAATACTTAACGTCTCAGAAAGTGTGTGAGCAAGAGGACAATGTGTGGTATGCACATTTTCTGTGTAATTCTTCATGTCTTTTTCTGTCAGTAGGGCATTGGGTCATTTTTTCGGTCTTCCTCACTCACCCTCGACTCCCTGTTACCTACAGATGTCTCTCTGCCAGCTCTTGGCAGAAGTTCATTTGTAGACATAACTAACAGCTAGCTGGGCTCTCGGACTTGTGTTGTTTCAGCTGGCCAATAAATACTCTGTTTCTACAACAGAGCTAAAATACATTATAGAACGCAGTCACAGTGAAGCATTCAAATGTGTAAACGTCTGGGTCTATATATTGCAAATGAGCACATTATTGGTAACTCTACCGTCATATACCCTCATACAACTGGATTGAAATGTTTTTCAGCAGAAAAACAACAACATTCATTTTGTGGTCAAACACTTACCTGTGTTTACATTTTCCTTTCAAGTAAACTCTTGTGGTGGCACAAATGACTGTAGTCTCTCAAAAGCAAAGGCAGAAATAGTGTGACATTGTTATTGACCTTATGAATTTCAATTCGATGCTATGTCTCAATATAAGAAAGGACTCCTATGGTAATTTCAGCCCCTCCCAAATTGACCATCTTTTTGATAGTGCTGCAGGCTCACTATGAACAACTCTATATTCTATCGCCCCTCTAAAAAAGAAGATAATAAAACAAAGAAGGTTAGCTCCATGGTATAACCCCCAAACCCGCAAATTAAAGCAAACATCGTGACAACTTGGAAATGGTGTTCCAACAATCTGGAAGAATCTCGTTTAGCCTGGCAAGATAGTCTTAAAACATACAGGAAGGCCCTCCAAAATGTCAGAGCAGCTTACTACTCATCATTAATAGAGGAAAATAAAAACAACCCCAGGATTCTTTTCAGCACTGTAGCCAGGCTGACAGAGAATCACAGCTCTATTGAGCCATGCATTCCTATAGCCCTCAGTAGTAACGACTTCATGAGCTTCTTTAATGATAAAATCTTAACTATTACAGAAAAAATTCATCACGTCCTGCCCTCAACCGGTACCTATTTATCTTCAAACACAGGAACCTTAGAAACAGCTGTAAAACCTGACATATATTTAGACTGCTTTTCTCCTATCGACCTTCTTCAACTATTTTCAACGATTTCTTCATCTAAGTCATCAACCTGTCTCTTAGACCCCATTCCAACTAGGCCCTTAGTTAGCAATTCTTTACTGGATATGATCAATCTGTCTTTATTAACAGGCTATGTCCCACAGTCTTTTAAAATAGCTGTAATTAAACCTCTTCTTAAAAAGCCTATTCTTGATCCAGGGGTTTTATCCAACTATAGACCTATATCTAACCTTCCCTTTCTCTCTAAGATCCTTGAGAAAGCAGTCGCCAATCAGTTCTATGACTTTCTAAATAACAATAGTTTATTTGAGGATTTTCAGTCAGGATTTAGAGTGCATCATAGCACAGAGACAGTACTAGTGAAAATTCTAGTTGAATCAGACAAAGGACTTGTCTCTGTACTTGACTTGTTAGATCTTAGTGCTGCATTCGACACCGCTGACCAAGGAACCGCACTAAGCTGGTTTAAATCCTATCTATCTTTTGTGTCGTATCAGTGCCGTTGATTGTGCGTTAAAGACTGACAGAGCTGGAAGAAAATGAGAATTTCTTCTACAGAAGTCTGACAAACAGCTTATTCACGTAGCTGCACTAATTAGATCAGTTCTCCTGCACAGCTAATATAAAATATATGACTTATTCAAAGAATCTGCTAGAGAGGCCCATCTCATAAGTTATCAAAGTGACAAAATACAGCAGAAGCCAAAGGAGAAGTGGTTTGACCAAGAATGCTTAAATAAGAGGCAACTGCTGAGACCACTGTGAAAAGAAAAACATGCTGTAGAAATCCTCCAGATCAGATATACTGGAGATACCATGGTTCTATGTCAATATGTGAAATACCACCTTTATGACAAAATAGCTACAAAAACTAACAAAGCCATAAATCAAAACTACTTGTGGGACATGTTTCAAGTTTTACTTGTCACATACTTAACATATCTCAACATTGTGCAGTGAAATGCTTTCTTGCCCCCTCCAGTACTGTGCTTGATATAATAAGATATCAAATATTCAAAATACAAATATACAACAAGAAATATTTACAACAAGAAATATATACAACAAAGGATGGGATAATTATGTGAGAAGAAAATATTAAATTGAAATATTAAATATGGAATGTTAAATAAGGTGCAACTATTAAAGGTGCAAAATACTGTCCTTGTTGGAGAAGCTTTGATTTCACTGTTAAAGGAAAAACACTCACATACACCATCAGCTAATGCTACATTGGTTTGATCACAAGCTCATCTGGGTGGTTTTACATTGCATATCGCTGTTTATTTAGTAATTTTGCTTTCTTTTTTTTTGCTTTTTTTTCCATTTCCCATAAGCCCTAAACACCACTTTTTTTTTTAACATTGTTAAAAAGTTTTGGTGTCATACAGCCACAACATCATGGCATAACCTAAATACTATATACTGCCACAGGAACATAAAAATTTAGCTAAATCATTCTGACAAAATAGCTTTCTGAAGCTGATAGATATGTCAGTGTTGCCAGAAGTCTTACCAAGGCACTGCAGGGTGAATAATAATAATAATAATAATATATAAAGTATGATGGGATGACCTAATGGGCTTCAAAATTAGCTTTTGGTTATCAAGAAAAACATATTTAGAAAATATGGCTACTTCTAAACCCATTTTCAGAACCACTACTTCACTTCTTCCTTCCCCACAATCCCTATGGCCCAAACAAAGGACACAGCAGGAAAAGACAAACTGTCCTCTCCCCACAACTGTAATCTGCAGCTCCAAAGCACACCATAAAATCCTGTCAGCCATCATCACGACTTAAAGTGTTCTGAAACCCTTAGTTGTACTGAAAAATACAGGATCACTTCCAAAATGAAGAAGAAAATACAAGACACTCAACCAAAGGATAGGCAGAAACAGAGCGCTAGGGAAGACGTGACTACATTCTTCCTGAAGCTCTTGTTCAGCTTTCTCCATCTCCCCTTAAACATGCTTCAGCCGGTTAAACAAGGATCTGTTTTTGTTCCTGTTTCTAAAAGACAAGAAATGGACCCATCATTACAAGGACTCACAGAAAACATGGAGTGACAACCAAAGATATGTCACCTTGACCAGATTTTGAGATTTTCGTTATAAAAGGTTAGATATTATGCTAGGCCCTGACACAGCTCTATTTACACTCTAATACAGTTTTGTGCTTTCTTTTTTAAATGATTATTGATTGGCCTTGAGGAGAGCAACATTTTTTGGAGCAATTACTGGTTAATTGTCAGTTCACTATGGCAGATTTCAAAGCAATTTCAGGGTAAACTGTGCTAGCACTCAGTTTGTGTTGTGTTGAAACCACATAAAAAGATTTAATACAGTCCCTGGCCCGGCAGAAAACAGCTTAGTAATTGAACAGCCATCATGACTAACTCTGCTCATGAAAAAGCACTATCATCAGTAGTACCTCAATTTAATCTGTTTGAATTGTTGATGGCATAATTAAGTCGAACACCTCTTCTCCAACGTATAGTGCTTTATCCCCCCATCTACTTGCCTTCATCAGGGTGGTATCTGAGGTTTCCAGTTTTTAGCCATGCTAACAGCGTGGTTCCATGGATGGCAATGCTGGTCTGTTGGTCAGTCAGTGCACTACTTTGGTCCAGACTGAAATATCTCAACAACTATTGGATGGATTGCCATGAAATTTGGTTCAGACATTCATGGTGCCCAGAGGAAGAATGCTAATGACATTGGTGATCCCATGACTTTTAATAGAGCTACAGTGTTTGTGATGGATTGGGGGGCAAAATTTGTTAGACATTCATGGTGCCCAGAGGATGCATCCCTATGACTTTGGTGGAGTTGGACACGCCCTAAATGCACTTGCGCCATGTGCTTTAGACCATGCGGTACAGATCGTTTAAATAGGGCCCAAAAAGGTCCCAAAGCAAGTCTGTAGCACAAAAAGACTATCTTTTATATGTCGAATAGTCATTATTAAATGTGTCTATGTATTTTCACCTTGCATAAACAAACTGGTTGTTTAGTGACACAAGATTATCTGAGGTCAAAGGTAGACACAGCTTCACATGTGTCTCAGCCTATCACAACTTGAGAACAGTTTTATACAGCAGGTTTCATAAACAATGTCATGGTTTGTGGTTAACCTCATCCTTGCTGAGATAGTGTCACACCTTAACCAGACTGACACAGCCGCTGTGTTTCAGAGAAGTGAAGCATCACTTTAAAGGCACCAAAGCAGAGATATTAAAGATGTTGTTCTAACACATGCTGGAGAGCGCATTGACACTTCCTGCAATTCAGCATCAAGGCAGATTCAAAGGACAACAGCAACTCAACAGCAAGTGGAGTTGGTTTGTGACTAGAAGAAGGAACAACCTTCAGATTTCAGCTCTCATTCCTTTATGCTTTAGCAGCATGATTTCATGGTTGACTGGCAACATCAGTTTGCGTAACAGACTTCTGTTATGATTCTTTGTCCTGTTTTTGAATGCATATCACTGGGAGCTTAGGGTGGTTATGATTTGGTTGAAATTTGTTTAAAAGTCAAATTCATACAGTCAGTCAGTCATCAATGATTAGTCAATTAATCAATTAGTAATTTTTTAGGCAAACATGCCAACCATTTTTTTGGTTCTAGCTTCTCAAATGTGAGGATTTGCTTCTTTTCTTTGTCATATATAAAAATAAATGAAATATTTGGGGGGTTTGAACAATTAGCATGTGATTTTTCACTTTTTTGACATTGTATAGACCAAACAGTTAATCATTGTAATTGTGAAAATAAAAAGCAGATTAATTGATAATGAAAAACTAATCATTAGTTGCAGCCCCAGTGTTTACAGTGGCGGAGTAGTAATTGAGAGGATCAGGAGAAATCCTGGTCAATCAATATCACTGTGGTCCTTTACTGTAGGCTAACAATATTTAACCTTGTCTACAGTACAGTACAGGAGTAAATGAGCTTTCTACAGTGTTGTACTAAGACAGAGCAAATAGCCTAACCTTATTTGATTTTCATGGCTCCATGGTTTATCTCTAATTCCCTTAAGACAGAGGAAAGAATATTAGCCCCACTACTGGTAAGGCCCTCAAGGGTGACACACACAGGTGGCCTGCGTCATAACACCCACACCCATTGTTTTCTATTTAAGTCAATGAATCAGCTGTGTCTTGATGCGATTGATGTGCGTCAACTTGTCAGGAAAAGCGTGACCTATTTACCTCTTACAGTTCACTGTGTTGATGCAAGTCAACACCAGGAAATGCAGTAATTCATAACATTCATTGCCTCGTTCAGCACATCCTAACTTCTGTTCCTTGACTACTTCCCCCGGATGTATGATGCATTTGTTGTTTACTAAAGGCATCAATTAACGTGCCTTAGATGACAATGCCAATGTGTGTTACACTTATGCCCAACTGAGCATATGTGTGGTGTTGGAAATGAAGATAAGCATCACCAATTGCTGGTTTTATCCCATGTACTGTGTTATAGTGGAAGACAATGACACAACGCAAATTAGGCAATGCAAAGAGAGTTGTTGGTATTTTAGTGGAAAATGGGTCTTAAGGTGTGTTCACACCAAACGGGAATCAAATATTTGCCTAGCGTTACTCGCGTTTGACTCGTTTGACCACCAGATCATTTGTATTTTCTTGCGCGAGTAAATACAAATATACGAATAGTCACCCTTTCTGGCTTACTACAGTGGTATGAACCTAAAATAAAGTGATTTTGCTGTGACTTAATTGCTATAAACGGATTAAAAGAATGCCGAAATAACTACATCATGATTGTAAATTTGTAAAAAGTCTGAATTCATGCTTTGTCAGGTCTGTCCGCAAGACAACAAGCAAACAAACTTTTAAAATGCTTGTTTTCTGAACGGCGTTCGGATCAATCAGGGCTAATGCTAGTGCTAACTTGGGTCATAGTAAAGTACAACTGATAGCCGGAATCAAGTAACAGACACACATTTTCAGAACTTACCTGGTAGTCCTCGCTTAGTTTTCTCCAATCAGTCTCCTTTTTTGTCCAGTCTCTGTATAAATATGAAGTAGTAGCTATCACAGAGCTCTGGGTGCTCACAGACGGCAGCTACAGTAATGACAGTGGAGGTCGGCACCTCTGATCGCTGCTGCAGACAGGTTGAGAAGCAGGTTGAAGATAAATCCACTAATTAATTAATTTAATCCCAAAAGTAAAAAAACACAAAAAAACCCCCCAAAAAAACAAACAAACTCTGAGCTCTCCTCCTGCTGGTACATTAAACATTATTCCTCCAGAAGCTCCAGCTCTGCGCCCTGGCTCTCTCCTCAGAGCTCCCCGGTGCGCAGCAGCTGTCTGTCAGTAAGCAGCGGCGCTGTCCCACCGCTCTGCCAGGTGCTCCCCACCTACACGCAATTTTTTTGTGCACGTTGAAAATATTCAACTAGAATATGCGAATGACACGGATTTTGCGCATTTGCCTCCTTCGCGTCACCCAATTTGCATCGCCTGCATTGACGTTGTATGTAGTCACTCCGCCCGAAAAATTTGCTTCAGATTCTATGTGAACACACGTTTAGTGCTTGTGAGTCCCTCCCTGTGAAACTGTTGGCTTTGAGGAGAGCGATATAACGACTGTTTCTTTTCTGGTCTAACTCAGTGAATGAAGGATTAATTTCAACCAAACCAGAGTAATTGTTGAAACAGTGGAGAGACTAACAACGACGGTTTTGGTGAGTTTTATTTTGTTTCTGTCCAGTTTGAATGAAGTGTATTTTATGATGATTTGCAAGGTAAAATTACTGGTTTTCTCAGTGGAGTCTGGTGGGCTGTAGCACCCATTTGTTTTGGTCTGAGATGTTGGTGCTCTAGTGTGACATTTAGTGGCAGTGAATGTCGCTTATAACTCCTTCAAAAGAGGCTGCCAGCTAAATTCTTTGCATGATTTTTCACATCTAACAAGACAGAAATTGTACAGAAATTGGATCTGGGAAACGCCATGCAGGGACATTGTGAAAGCTGAAATTTCAAATAAAAGAGACATCAATTGACTGTGGCTCAGCTTTTCTAGTCTCAGTTTGAATTAACCTTCAAGGTCATTTTCATGGCAACAAATAGCCTAGAATGCTGGGTGTGTATTAGCATGTAAAATATCCACCACATGAATGGAATAAATACAGGAAAACTCAAAGACAGACTCTCTGAAAGCTAAAATTATGAATTTATCAAATTGAAAAGAGCTGCATGCTTTATTGTAATTAAAACCTTTAAAAGTTTTGAATGAAGATAAAAACTTAGACCTTTTAATGGTTTCAAGAACCTTCTGACTGTGTGTAGTTGTATTGTGGTGTATGTTTTTTTCTGTGTGAAGATGTGTGGAAAAGGTGTGTGAAGTGTGACTCGTGCTGGTAATCAGTCATCCTGGACTTTAGGCGTGAAGTGAAATGAGAGATGACTACAAAGCCCTGCAGGACTGAGCCTTGGTCCTGGTCCGTCTGAGACATTCAGTTTCAGAAGGTCACACTTTGACAGATGAGGCTATGCTGTCTTTAGAGATACAAACACAACGGCGAACAAGACTGTACTGTCAGATGTTAAGCGTGTGTGTGTGTTTGTGTAGATACACAACCGTGCAGAAATGTGGAGTAAATATATAATGTTTCAAGGCTGCACAGCTGCTCTAAGAGGACTTCCTCAGCACATGCCAAACAGGAAACACTACAGAGTCTTCAGGGTACACAGGCCTGGCAGGCCAAGGCTCACATCACCCAAACACCACCACCTGTTCTCTGTCTCACTCTTTTTTATATCTACTTCTCCTCTTCCAGATCCTTACCCTCCCTGACCTCAAGGACTAACTTTCACTGAAGGTTAATTCTGTTTCCTCTGAGCTTCACTAACCCTCTGCAGTGTCTTTCCCACACTCCTCAGAGCCTTTGAAGGACAATTCATTTCCTGGTACTGACTCATACGTCATCCCCCCTCCTCTCATCTCCCCTCACCCCCTTCATCCCTTCATCCTGCCAGCTGAAGCGGCTCCAAATCGGAGTGGTTTTCTTGGGATTTTCCTTCGTAAAAAGGAGGCGGGCGTGGCTGGCTCTGAGCTGCCAGTCATCACCTGAGCTGACATCCCAAGCTGGATTAGAGGAGATTAACAGAACAAAGCTCATTATTGATTTTAATCACTATTAAAGTGGAGAAACTGTGGGGCTACAGCCAAATTCAAACAAACTAGTTCCTGCGAAAAATCGATGAAGGAACTTGGATAATAAAAGTAGTTGCCAGGAGAGTGCTTAAAAAGTGCCGTTCCCTCTAAACTTGTCTTTGTGAAGTCAGACTCTCACAGGACTCGAGTCCTAATTAACACCTTGTCAGGTCTGCTGCCTGGAGTACAGCAATACATTTAGCTCAACGAGACACATTTGCAAGATCCGCCTCATTATGTACAATGGATGGCATGTATTGCCCATTTCATTATGTAACATCCCAGGGTGGTAGTGTAATCAAGGCTTTCATAAAGAGAGCTTACACTTCATCTAGCAACCCTCAACAGAAAATTTGCAATTAAAATTAAATGTGGTCTTTAAGTGCAATGCCAACATCCTGAGCTGTGTGTGTGAGATATACTTAGGCGAGGAGATAAAGCTGCTGAGCACCAATAGACAATGCAAACTAATTGAATGATATGGCTAATTGTTTTGATGCTATTAATATTTAATATATGGTGATTACCCTGCTGGCACTTCTGTAATAGTGTACATGTTTGCTTAATTCTGTTTTCTTGCTTGTACAAGCTCAATACACACACACACAGATATGCAGCTGTGTATACAGTGTTACCTGTAACATTAGGAAATGTGATTTTCTTACTTTCGAATTTTAGAGCTTTTCTTGATTTAATAAATTGAAACTGTGGCAGTTCAATTTCTAAACAGAGTTTTTTTTCTTATTATTGAAATAAAAAAGACTCCTGAAAAGACCAACAGAGTGGCAGGTCCATCTGTACTGTACATAAACGAGCTAGCGTTAGCTCATTTTCCAGCCCAAATTTTCTAGGTAGATAGAAGTCAAGTGCTAACTGACAGCTATCGCTAGCAGATAGTAAACAATAGTCTGATTCACTCAATCATACCTTTCAGGACATCACATCAATAGGACATCAGGACATCAATATTTCCAGTCAACATTTTAATTAGGATCTCCAGTGCATTTAGAACTGAGCAGCAGCTTGTCCTGTTAGTCTGTCAAACTTATTTTTATATAATTTTATATAAAAATATATCATTTCTATAATAAGTGATTTTGAGTGTTGTAGTAATGTATTTAGAGTATTATTATAGCTAATTGGTCTATTTTAATAGATACAGAACTTTGAAGGTCTTTGAAGTTTAAAAAATTCTTTAGCGTAATTGGAAACTAAATTGGTTATATGTCAAATATTATATGTCTAATATCAATTCTCATCTAAAATATAAATCAATCCTGTTCTGAATATATTCTTTTTTTAAAATGATAATTTAAAAAACCCAATTCTCTTGTTATGGAAAAGAACCGGTAAGAGTACTGATAAAGAGTATGGATAAGATAAAGCTACAACCCTCAGGATCCCCACCCCTGCAGCTGGTTATGGCTTCACCCTGAGAGGATGAGCAGGTTCACATCCCTTCACTATAAGCCTCAGGACATCGTGCTTACTTCATCAGTGAGCATATTGGTTTCACTTTTTTCTTGTTGATGTCTGAGTGTAAAGTTAAAAACTACAACCTGTATGGTTTTTTTTAAAATAAATATTGTTATGATAATTGTCTAAAATTATGTGAAAATGCATAGTTTTTAGTCAAATTACATCAAATTCTTGGGGGAGAAACCCCACTGTCACCCTTCTGTCCGTAACACCCACAGCCACATATTAGTGGTCGCAATTTGCATAGAAGACTGGACTGTTGGCCTTGGCAAAGATCTGCGTTCTCCGAGTGCTAGTTACAACATGTTTTATCTTTATAACAAGATATAAGGAGATATTTCATTATAAAGAGATATTTTTTCTCCTTATAACAAGTTGCTCTGTTCCGATTTCACAATGCTTTTATAAAGAGATGTTTTTTTTCTCCTATTAATGAAATTCTTTTCTATAACAATTAGGTACTGTTTTCATCATAATGATATGGTTTTTCCCCTAATAACAAGATATTTTGTTGTCATAACAAGATACTTTCATCAATATAAAAATATATTTTTCTCCTTCTAAAAATATACTTTGTTATGATAACGGGATAGTTTCAACATTATAACAGATACTTTTGTTTACTTTATTTTTCTTGTGATAACGCAATGAGATTTTCTCTCCTAACAGTTCTTTTTTAATTATAACAGATTTTCTTCTAATGTCATGGTGCTTGGTAGTGAAAACAAGATACTTTCATTATAACAAAATATTTTTTCTCTTTGTAAGAAGATGGTTTATTGTGATAACGAGATATGTTTATCATTATAAAAAGATGTTCCTCTTTTTAATGGCGATAATCTTGATTATTATACCAGATATATTTTCTCCTCCTTTCATAAGTGTAAAAGTACTGATCTTGGTCTCTAAACACCCTGCTTCTTCCTGGCCATGTTCCAGTCCTGTCCCAGTGGAAGAGGCCCAGTAGATAAAATAAACTCAGTTTCCAGTAACATTCCCAGTAACTCCTCCATCAATAGAGCGACTGCTTCCCCACAATGTGTTCCTCTTTCTCTGACCTACATTCGCTGGTCCAGACCAAACTTCGCTGGGAGTCAACTGCTGGTTTAAAATAAGCACAGATTCTGCCAACTCGCCGTCCTGTATTACACACTGTGGCTCCCTGGCCCAGACTCAGTGTACCGTCACCAGTTAACTCACTGTACGTTTCCATGGCCTCTCCATGTCATTCATCACTGCCTGTCTGTTTCATGTATGCCACCATTGTTTCAGGGCTTTTTGTGTTTCTGTCGGCCTGCCTAACTGTCTGTGTCAGTTCCTCCATTTGTCTCCTCTTACTCCAAGTCATCAATCTGTTTCCAAGCAACTGAAATCCTATGCATCCAGTATGTGTACGGTGCCTTTGACTGAAATACTGAAATCTTCAATGTGCCACTCATTGAGGCATCTCACGCTTGCTCATCCCTTCTGAAGTCACACAAATGCAGTGCAATGCTTCCCACATTCCATCACAACAAACCATCAGTCACTGTGACAAAAGGTGAGGGGTACACAGCTCTGAAAAGTATGATCCTATGTGTAAAATAACATGAACCGTAATACTGTGTATCCTGGCTCTTCAACTGGCAAACTGTTGTATGTGTGCCAGATTTAGGATTTCACCTGCAGATCTGATTTTTAAATATTGTATATAAATTTATTTTATAATTATTGTCATATTTTTTACCAGTAGGCAAATAATAAATTCCAAAGCCTTCAACAAAGGAAACTTTGGTAGCTCAGTTCTTAGAATTTTTTTAAAAAACTCCATCTTATCCAGTATTTTTTTTTTTTCAGTTATTGAGTTATTGAGAAATTGACACCAATTTCTTGAAAATTCTTAAAACAAGTTGATTTGTGTTGCAAACAGGTGTAAATTATCTGGTTTTAAAACAAGACGTTTAACATTCAATAAAAGAAAAAATAATTCAAATGACTTGATGACATTGAAAATTCATACATAAAATAAAATAAGCCAATAAAAATTAAATTGACCTTGAAAGTCATTGTTTATGTATTTCAGATTTAGACTTCATTAGGTTTGCTAACATGTCTCTTGTTCACTTCATATTGAGTGAAGTTTACTCATTTAGTGGTTGTAGCATATGTAGACGTATTATATTTGGGCTATGCTCTGTTAGCATTTTAGCTACCAGGAATGGTCAAAATTGAAGCAGCAAAGGCTGAGATATCCTGACTTTTAGTTACTAATATGGGTCAACCGCCAGAAACACTGGATCCTACACTACCCATAATGCAACTTGATAACTGTCTGGTAAATTCCCTCCTCACTAAACATACGCCATTCTACACTTAATTATTATAACTAGGATTCCTATACCTAAATTAAATCCTCATGTCCGTAGTCTAATAAGGATCTATTTGTTAGGTTAAGGATCTCTGAGGGGAAAGGTTCAGACATGTTCTCTCCACCTCCGGGCTTTATGAGCATGTTAAGGGGTCCACCTCGGGAGTCTCAGCATGTCTCCGGCTAATGTGCACGCGCCAGACAGAGCTCACCTTGATGTTATCACAGGAACATCATAGCCTCTGCTGGCCTTGAACCCTGTTCCACATGACCTCCATGGAACTCACCGCTCATTCTGATTAGCCTCCCTTCTCTTTGTGCCCTGAGGTGTGTCACTTACACATTCCCTGCTCCCATTACAAAGAAGCAAATAAGTAGCTAAAGCTATGGTTGTCATGTCATGAGCATGTCATATTTATCTCTCTTGAGGTGAATATGAAGAGCTCCAAATGCCATTGGCTGAAACCATGACTTCACTTTCACGGTCATGGACTAGCAACTGTCTATGACCATCAAATAATGTGTCTAATGGAACATGAGCTGTCTTTTTCAGCATCAGTGATTCATAGAGCTTTCTGTGCTGACCAACGAAGCTCACACAATTCTAAGTGTTCTCAACCTATTCTTTGTAAAATAGGAGCTCAAACCATTTAGCTTTAGGATTATTGAGCTAGCAACTGCTATTAGCACTAGCACATCCATATCCTAAGGCCATCCATTCAATCTTTAATAAGCTTTCAAGATATGGAAACATTTAGTAACCCTGAGTTCCTGTGGTAAAGCACAGACTGACCAAAAAGTCAAGAAGAGCTGAGAGAGAAGAGGCATGATTGGAGCTTTTTGCTATCTCCATCTATTATCACTTCACTCTACATTCTCTGTTTCCCAATAATTCATCTTTCTCAGGTGGAAGACAGAGGAGGTTATTAAAGGTGTTTGGGCAGTAAAGATGGTACGAGAGAAGGAATACTCACTGATTACGTTCCACTTGTAGCACCAGTTGGAGGTCATTGGATGAGAGCACTAATTCCCCTCTGACTGGGTACTCTTCCTGTCGGGTTAAGAACAGAGATCAGATCAGGTCATAGCTGTAGAAAAACTCACCAGGAACACTTTGCTTAAAGTGAATTTAAAAGCATCAAAGTGCATTTACAGCACCATTTATTCAGCCTGCAGGTAACACAGTCAACAAGTTGCCGGAAGGCAGTTAATTTCAAGCTGAGTGGCCATGGAACCTCAGTGGAAAATAAATAGATTTCACACATCCATTCCCTAAAATGTATTTCAGAATAAATGCTTTTCTGGTACATATTTCAGAGATATAGGAATACATTCTACTTAGGGCTGCAACTAACATTTTTTCCCCCCTCTACTGACTAATCTGCCAATTATTTTCTCAATTATTTGATTTATTTTTGGGAAAAATGTCCAAAAATTGTGAAACATTACCCACCACAATTTCTCACAACCCAAGGTGTCTCTTTGTCCAAGCAAAAGTCCCAAACACAAAGTTATTAAATTTGATCAATAACATCAAACAGAGAAAAGCAGAAACACCATTACATGTTAGAAGCAGGTATTTTTACTTGAAAATTTATTTCAATGATTTATTGATTATCAAAATAGTTGCCAATTAATTTTATGTCCATCAACTATTTGATTAATTAATCCTTTCAGTTCCAAGAGTGATGGTACCATGTAATGGAAATGTATTTTCTTGTGTGTTCAACAGTTTTAAACACACTACAACCGTTTACAGCATTTTATTAAGTCCCAGTAGTGGTCTTTAGTGGCTGCGGTATTCATTATACAGCAAATTATGAAGAAGATTTTGCTATTCTGACCCTACGTGCACAAATTTGCAGCTGAAGTTAAAGTGTTCAACTGTCACTGGGTTTCACTTGAAAAAACTTCAACCTGTTTTGTGTCATGATCGGCTGCAGTTGAGGAAAAGTTTCTGTTTTCAAGCCACAAAAGCAGCAACACTAGCAGATGAAACTCACAAGACAGAGCTGCACAAGAAGGTACATTTTTCATTGATGGACTATGAAAACACTATAAGCTGAACATACTGAAATATTTAGGCTCCAACTGATATTGTTATTTGAGAGTTTAAACACAAATTTTTTTTTTGTTTTTTTAAACGAATATTCAGTTATCAAGCTCCTCTCCTGTGGAATCAGGTCCCAGTTTGGGTTCGGGAGGCAGACACCATCTCCACATTTAAGAGTAGGCTTAAGACTTTCTTCTTTGATAAAGCTTATAGTTAGGGCTGGCTTGGGTGAGTCCTGAACCATCCCTTAGTTATGCTGCTATAGGCCTAGACTACCAGGAGACTTCCCATGATGCACTGAGCTCCTCCTCTACCTTACTATCTGTATGCATTCTTATCCCATTAATGCATGTTACTAACTCGACATCTTCTCTCTCTCGTAGTTTTGTGCTTTCTCGTCTCTCTCCTCTCTCCTTCTGTCGCTTTCAGCAGGTATTTCTGCCTCCGGAGCTGCAGAGTCTGGATCTGTGGTTGCAGGCCACCTGCTGCCCCCCTGTTCCAGCTCAACACCCGCTGCAACAATTATTATTATTAGTCTTATTACTATTATTATCATTATTATTCCTATCATTATTATTGCTATTATTTTTTTTATGAATATTAATATTACCACTACCATTACATTATTATTATTATTATTATTTTAAAATCCTATGTGGAATTTGCAGTGTGCCACTGTATTCTCTCTCTCTCCCTCCCTCCCCAACTGACAGATGGCCACCCACCCTGAGTCTGGTTCTGCTACTGTCGCCAAGTGCTTGCTCTTGGTGGGATTTGTTGGATCTCTGTAAATAATATTTAGACCATAAAGAGTACGGTCTAGACCTGCTCTATAGGAAAAGTGCAATGAGATAACTTCTGTTATGAATTGGAGCTATATAAATAAATATATTGAAAAATATAAATCAGCAATTTGTTAGAGAGTTGTGAGAGTAACACTAAAGGATTTAATGGAAAACAAAATTTTGTTTTCTGTTCTGGATCTAGACTGTTATGACATCATATGTTTAATATCTGACTAACGCTGACTGTGATGTAAACAATATGGAGATATATTTAATTATAACTTGTCCATATGGTTTAAATTATGAGAAACACTTGAGCTCATTTAACATTTCAATAAACCTCAAACTAATTTCTTTCACTATTGGCAAGCATCTCTGCAGAGAAAACTATTTGAGGCCCAACAGTTTCATGCTCCCTCTGTGAAAACTGCAACAAGGTAAAACAACTCAATTTAAAAATTATTTTTCTTTCTTTCTATTTTTTAGGACAATATATTTTACAGATGCAGAGAGGTGAAGTTATGAAAAAAATTTGTCATCAATTCAATTTACCCTCCATAGGTGAGTAGTACACAGCCCGACTTTGACATAAGTTGAGTACATGTGAAATTTACATACAAGCAGCGCTGCAACAACTAATCAATTCATTGATTAGTCGACCAACAGAAACATAATGTGCAACTATTTTAATAATTGATTAATTGTTAGTTATTAGTCATTTTTCAAGCAAAATGGCAAATAGTCATATAACTTGGCCTTTAGGAAATTGTGATGGGCATTTTTGACTATTATCTGACATTTTGTACACCAAATGACTGATCTATTGATTGAGAAAGTAAATGGCAGATCAATCAATAATGAAAATAACTGTTAGTTGTAGCCTTACATGCACGCTAATTGCTCATTAAGTGAGCAGCTAACTGTGCTGCAAAAAAGAACTCCTTTAGGCAAATAAACAGTCTTAGTATCTTGACTTTTTGATACGCTATAATGGCAGCAAATGAGACAACAACACTCCCTTATCTGACGCTGTAATGAATGTTATGTAATATGGATATGAGTACTACCAACTAGAGGAAATCATATTTGAATGATGAAATTCTTTTGAATTCTGTTGACTGTTGCTGAATGAGTAACAGCAGTTCTGCAAAATAACACTGATTCAAAAGAAATTGTGAAATCCCACTAGTACGAGAAGTTGAAGAGGTTACAGACTTTGTGCATAGACAGAACCCTCTTATGTCTGTACAAAGAACAATAGGCAATGAAATACATTCCCAGGTAAAACTAGTCCTATGCAAATGCAGTGTTAGACTTGAACAAAATTGTCTGCGCTGCATTCTACTTTTCCACCTTTAAGGAAGACTGCTGCACCACAGCTGACAAGAGTCTGAAACACCATAAACTCTTTACAAGCACCATGAAATCATTACACTTGTCTTGACTGAGAACATCTTTTGCCAAAAAAAAAAAAAGAGAGGAAGCGTGCATCTGTGTGTCTCTGTCAGAATGATCTGAAGTGACACTGCCTGCGTCCTACTCCTACAACAGTATCAAACAGTTTCCTAAACCATATAGTGTTTTAACATGCTCAGAGTTGGGGTGGTGTGTTTAATGCCACTACAGGCATGTGGCCATCAGTGAACCTCTTGAACTGTACCTCCCACACTGTGTGTTCTGTCAGTCACCAGCAGTGGCTGTCTTGTCAGATTTAAAATCTCTCATATTTTCTTGCTCTCTACTTCTTAGAAGTTAGAGATGACAGATTGCGGACGTCATTTATCAACTTTGCTTATGCAGTTTTGTGAGTACACTGTACATATTCTCATTTCCACATATAGAATCAGATTCATCAGTCTTTTCATGTGCTTGACAATGTGCGTACATTTAGACCCACTCCTGGCCATACAAATTGACAAACCTCCTGTAGACAAATGTAATCGTGGGTAAACCAATTCCCAAATTGGAGACATCCTACTCCAATGGACAACTATTGTCAATAATGTCAGCAAAATTGATAGATTGGCACCTGAAGACATACATACCCTATACCCAATGTTGATGCAGTAAAAATTACATATTGGATAATCCAACATTTTCAGATGAGTTTTCTTTTTAAATAAGCAACTCTTGTGCTCTGAAATAAAAAGGTGAAATTAGAGAAAGTTAATTCTTTTAAATTTACATTAACTTGCTGCTGTTCCTCCCTAATTCCAGGAATGCCTCTTTTTTAGAGCTGGGTATCGGTACTCGATAGCTTTAAGGTATCTACCAAAATAACCAAGGACCAGGTAGTATCGAAACTTCTCCAGTCAAATGATACCTGCATTTAATCCTTTTTGTACCCTTATCTAGAAAAAAATGACTAGTTGTATGGTTTTGCTCGCAGCCAATCACCACAAGCGTTCTCTGATTTACTACAGCACCTTCAGCTGATAGCTACAAACACCCCATTGACACCTGGTATTAAAATGTGATCTGTATTTGGATATGTTATCCGGATAATAAACAATCCCATCTTCTCTTTGCATTTACACCTGGTATTTTTAATGCATTTTCGTTATCCTCATTAAGATCGGATCTCTGTCCTCAAGAGCAAAACCTGCACATTTGAGGTTGGTGGCAAATCAACCCCAGACATGTAGTTTTGTGAGTTGTTGAGTTAGGGGAAACTTTATAAACTTTGTGAAACGCTGTCTACGACAAATTCTTAATTATTTCCCCCCTCTTGTAAATTCTGCAAACGTAATACATTAAGTTATTCCTTTAAATATTGTGTCAGTTTTTCCCACTGTGTTGCAGTACCGGCATGTAGGCTACTCTGTGACTAGATCAATTATATGACTTGTTAACAGCAGATCAGCTGCACAGATGAGTGCAACACACACCGTCAGATTAGTGATGCGCCGATCACAGTGATATCCGCAGGTCTCTAAAACAGAGAAAATCATTTGTTCGGGTGAGTGGCAGGTGCGTGATTTATGCATACATGTGGATTCAGATGACGTCAGAGCCATCACATTCATTTCCTAGTGTTCCAAGTCTAGCGTGGTGTATTTGATAGAGTTGGCAGCGTGCCGAGATGCCACCAAAACGTGATGTTTTGGGGAGGAGTGGTGGCATTTTACGCAACTGAATGCTTCCATTCACATGATGGGTATCAAATGAAGTAGAAAAAACAAAACAAAAGGTATCGAATGAAGTACTCTATTGGTCTTTATCACTTTAAGGGTACTGGTATTGGTACTGGTATCGTCATTTTTTAAACGATACCCAGCCCTACTCTTTTTCATCTTGTTTTTCAAGTACTGCATCACTGAGCAACTATTTTGTCATCTGTGTCATGGTTTTGGGTTTGTGTCTAATTGATTTCCTGTTTTATTTTGAAATGCTCTCCTTCCCTCATGTGTCTGGTGGTTTTGCTTCCTGTCGTTGATTGCGTTGATTGTTTTCACCAGTGTCAATTAGTTTCACCTGTGTCTCGTTGTCTCCCCTCACTGAGTGTATTTAAGTCTGTGTCCTTCTTTTGTTCGGTGTCTGATTGTCTTTGTACCTTGTGTCGAGTGTTTCAGCCCTTTCCCTGTGTTTTGTGGACTTTCTGCCTTGGTTTTGGACTATTGCTTTTGGATTTAGGATTTTGCCTGCTCCCTTTTGGACTCATTTGCCTGTTTGGACTGCTCTCCTTGTTTTTTTATTATTATCTCTGCCTGCCTGACTACCCATGTAAGCCTTGTGTCTATTAAATCATTGATCTGCACCTGCCCTGCCAGCGTGTCTACATTTTGGGTCCTACTCCTGCTTTCCTCCTTGACACACCACAACAATCTGTGAATGATAGTGAAGTGGTTCAGTGCCTAATGTCCATTTGTGTCTAGGCCTGTCACAATTATTACATGATCACCTGATCACAATTATTTGAGCTGACCGCAATCATTTTGCACAATCATTAGATTCCACAATCAAGGGAATTATAAGTACATGAAACAAACATAATTGTCATATTTCCATCATGTTTGGAAACACACTTTCATTCGTATTTTCTTTTTTGCAAATTTGGTTAAAATTTGCACTACATGTGGATGGAAACATGGCTAATTTTAAAAGTGTCAATGCAGGACTTAGTGTGCCCCTTACATAGAGAAAAGTAAAGGTGTAGAGTTCGGGGAGGTGGACGGGCATGTAGCATTTCTGATTTTCATGCAGGAGAAATGGAGTTTGTGTTCTGTCACAGTTCTGTCTATTAAAAGTTACCATGATCTTCACCTAACTTTAACCATACCGTAGTTGCTATGCCCAGATATTGTGGAAAGCAATGGCAGTGAACGTAAAAAAAAACAAAAAAACACTGTCAACAGTATGCACAGTTTGGCCAAATCGTTTTTGTTTGCCAAAGGGTTGCTCAGGCTGATTGATCTTATCAATTTTCATTGTGCACCAGTGTGCCTATACACATTTATACCAACTTTCTTGTTCATATGGGGAGTCCTTACACACTTATTTAGAACTTCCTGTGCTCACACTTTGATAAATGAGGCCCCAAGTTCCAGTGTTGTGAAAGAAAAACAGTCTAAGGGCAAGACTAAAGTGCAAGGTAAAACCATATAATGTAATGTAGTTTAAAAAAGTCACCTCTTTTTATTAAAGTCAGAGTATAGAGAAATATTGTACTACATTATGATATAACCACGAAGTGGGATTAACTGAGAAATGCCAGGTCCTATCTGTATTCACTCTTCTATCTATCTCCCATCTCTGAGCAAGGCTCCAAACAAAACAACCCATTGTGAATTCAAAACCATTCTTTACCACATCATTAAACTTGTCATTCTAACATCAAGTGACACATGCTCAGCAGATGCACTTCTGCTTCTCTTGCATAATTTTCAGCTGTTTAGTTGTGAAGCTTCCCAAGCTCCAACTGAAAAATCTTGCTTGGTCACGGCAGGGTCACAGTGGGTGGTGAGTGGGAAGTGTGAAAGGTGTCAAGGTGAGAAGGGAGAGCACTGGTGACAGCCAGTGGTATGTGTGTCAGGATTTACTTAAAGGAAGGAGGAAGTTAGGGAACTGTGAAGTATCAAGAAGGCAATGAATTGGACAAAGAGATGTCTTAAAGGCCTCAGTATGCTTCCAACAAAGTACTTGTTAGATCATCTAACAGTGTCCGAACTTTCCGAAACAGACAATCCAACAATCACGGCCACTTTACACAACAACTGGCCATGTGCTGAGGTGTGAAAGTAGGTGGGGTTTGAACTTCTCATTCAAGCTCTCTCGAGTGCAAAGCCACGAATACTTTCAAGGAAAGACTGTCCGAAAGTGTATGCTGTTATATTAATGATTATAGTTTCTTGCCCCTCTTTTCGCCACACTTTTACCTTAAGACGTGGTTGGACAACACATCATATAAACTAGTTATCTGCCTTAAGAAGCAACACCTTGGATAAGGAGAGGTCCTAAGGGCCTCAGTATGCTTTAAATGGCACACTTGTTGGATCATCTAACAGCATCTGAAACCCCCTTTCCAAAGGCACGTAATTGTTCCCCTCGAAAACAGGGGAAAAGGCCTATTGTCGTAGCCTCCTCGGGGCTACATCCCACTGTCTCCCCAATCTCAATCCAATTCCGTATCCCTAGACACATGGCGACAGGCTTTTCGCCCCAACTTCAATGTTGGTCATTAGGAATAGGGAAGAACACTTTTGCTTTCAGATGTGGTCTGACAACTGTCACATGACCTAGTTAATACGGAGGCCTTAAGGCAGAGGTTCCTGCTATGAAACTTAATTGTGGAAGGTACATATGCAGAAAAGAAGAGGTTAAGAAATGTAGCTCTTCATTGGATTTGATCGTCTGCATGATTTTCTACTAGCTCAAACTATCAAATGACCAGTTACTTTACCTTGTGGAAAAGCATCTTCATTTCCTTTTACACTTCACTGCCTCTCTTCATATCTCTGGGCTAACATCTCAGGGTCAATTCTTCAAAATGATTGGTTCAGAGGCTCTGTTTACTGAGTTTGTTGTGGGGTATCTGCACATTTACTGATGAAACGGCTTCCAAATCCTCACATTCCCTCAACCACATTTGTCGATCTTTCACAGCAGCCACTGGTGTTTGTGCTCTGAGTGATTTGGGCTGCTACTCCTGATTTCTTGAGGTTACAGTTATACAGCTTTAATCTTCATGCTGAACCCCCACTGGCTTAAAGAGCAAATAAATGTACAACGTAAAGCTGCATCAAGTATGCACAAATTTAAACTGTGTGCAGTGACATGTTTGATCGTGTTTAAATGTCAGTCAATTTGGATTCTGTTAGTATACCACATCCTAAAGGGTAAGATAGAAGATGAAAAATGGACTGGGGCGATTAAGAGGGATGGAGAGTTTGAGAAGTCACTGGATAAGAAGTTAGAAAAGTCCTGTTCAAGAGGCTCACTTGATGAAAAGAGACAGTTGGAGACACTAAGAGACACCAAAAGAGAAACAGAAGGCGAGACAACAAAGAAACAGGAAAAGACAAATCGATGGTGAGAATCAACAGGAAAAGGGGATGCCAAAGAGACAGCACATGAAAGGAAGAGGAAAGTCGTTGAATTCAGTTGTGACACTGATGCTTATCTGCTTGGGGCGGTAGATGGACATGGAGAGGGACGAAGACAGCAGATTCCATTCATCAGATGGAGCTCTAAGCCTAGGCCCTCTCTGTGCTCCAGTGAAGCAGCGCTAACACACACTGTGCCAGAGGATGGCTTATTAGATGGATCAAAGCGTGTCTAATCTACATGCTAAGAATATGATGAGTGCCCTGACAATCCTCCCTTTCCTCCAGAGAGGCAGTGATTATCATACAGGGTTATGAACAGTAAACATACAAAGATGTGATGATGTATGTACTCTTCAGATCTTTGATGTGACTGTGGGTTGCCACAGTGACAATAACTATGCTCTATTAAGGCTTATCTCATGCATTACAAGATGCCAGGCAACCCTCATTTAGTGACAGTTATTGTGTGTTCATTTAGTGACACAAGAATGCACTTAAAGCTGCAATTTTGCACAATGGCTGTCCCAAAATGGCACCACGAGACCTTAGATAATTCTGGTATATTACAGCTTGGGCCTTATCTTCATATGTCTGGTCAGCATTTCTATTGGTTATGATTGTACTGTCCAAAGTAATACCTGATATCTGGGAAGATAGTTTCATTGAACTCAGTGAAGTCAGGCGAGGCAAGAAACACGAGCTGTCAAGATGGTCGGACAGGTTGGAAACTAACAGTTTATCTAGATTATCTAGACCACCTCATTTGGAAGGTAAAACTGAAAGTGATCACCTGAAGTGTCATTAACAATCCCTCATTACACAGGAAAACTGTGTGCGCACAACTATGGCAAGTACAGTAAGTCAACCTTGAAGCAAGAAGTGGGTCTGTAAACTGTAATTTTTACAACAGACAGTTTGGGTGCATCCACGGAAAATGGCAACAAGTGTGGAAAAAAGACAGCTGTACAGGTTGTTGTAAGTCTACTTAGAGGAATAACAACTTTTAAATCGAAATATTTTTTCAATCATCGTGAAAAATGCTCAGTTAACTGCTCCCAGCAACAGCTACTGCAGCTTCCACATTAAGTGAAAATTATGATTGGTTTGGGGAAAACAAAACAATACTCCCCAACCACCAACAAAAAATGGCTAACATGAACACAATGTCAGTCTGAATAATGAAGTGAAACAAAATAGCAATTCAGTTTGATTATCTGCGTAATGCTTCACTATTTCAGCTTTATCTCCATGTCTTTATTGGCAGGAGTAATGATATTGCAAAGACTGTCAAAACTGTCTGGAAAGTTCTCAGTCAATCCAAAACAGCTACATTTGTCTACACAATAACGTGATCACATCGACATTAAAAAAAACACAACTTTCCCCTCTGCCTTTGGGGTGACAAGAGATCTGCTTTTTTGCTTTGAATACAAGTATAGCAGTAACATTCGATTGGTATAACACATAGACTGTATAAAAGAAGTGGTCGTACCCACCGTGACGTCACCCATCGGTTTGTGGACTACTGTTTTGAAGCCTCAAGTTTGGCATTTTGGCCGTCGCCATCTTTGGAGCCAGAAGTTACCATATTTGGACAAGAGGGTGGAGCTAGCTAGCTTGGTTAGCAAGGTGCATCTGTAATTCACATAAACTGTGATATTAATTGGGATGCTAAGTTTGGCTAGCGAAAAACAGGCTTAAAACAAAATGTACTTAGCGAAAAAATGAACAGCTGACTCCTTGTGTCTTTTAGTACAACCGAAAGCTGAACAAGACATTTTAAGGTGACCAACAATTAACTTACAATTAATGTTACAATTAACTTTCATGAACTGAAAACACACTGTGAAACGGTCAAAGTTCTTAGACGAAAACACGGACAGCACCCAAAACTAAGTTCACAGCTATTTAAATGTACACAATGCCATGGATACGCATCACCTCTATCCTGATTGACAGGGCGCCGTTGTCACGACTTGTCAG
The DNA here is from genome assembly GCF_020085105.1 of Siniperca chuatsi. NCBI lineage: Eukaryota > Metazoa > Chordata > Actinopteri > Centrarchiformes > Sinipercidae > Siniperca > Siniperca chuatsi. Next base: position 2,651,200 of record NC_058063.1, on the reverse strand, counting down.
TCAGAAGGTAGCCACGTCCTAAAGCATATCCTGCTTTATCGTCTCTTTTACTGGGACCATAATTTACAAAATGAACGTCATGCTATATTGAAGAAGACTTAAAACTTGCGATTGAGACCATAAACTCATTAGGAAAGGGCTTAATGAGGTAATAAATCAAGTGAGAAGGAGGATAATTTTCTCATAGACAATCATACAATCTGACTATTTTTGCAACCAGTGGACTCGCCCCCTGCTGGCCATTAGATGGAATGCAGGTTTAAGTTTCATCATTTTGCAAAGGAAATTCCTCACCATTGACTACACACGAAATCTGACCTAAATTTAGTTCATTAGTTGTATTTTTATCAACTCAACAGAAGTTCAGAGAAGAAACTAAGCCATATTCAGTTGTAACCCAAACTCTATCCCTAACCCTGAAACTACGGAGCCCCCTAAAGGTCATGGCGAAAAAGTTTGAGGACTACTTTTGCATTCCCTCGCAATATGTTTTGTGTTACCTCGCCAGAAATTTAGCGTTCTCTCGCAATAAATTTTGCATGACCTCGCAATACTTTTCTTTTTCCGTTCCTTCTGAGCCTTATGTCTGTTTGTAATGGAAGGTAGTGTGGAGATTCTCAAGTTAATGCATTTAGCATTGTTTATGGACACCTCACCTTATATGATGTCTATTGCAAACAAGTTATCAGATAGAACATATATGTATATATCAAACTTCTGGCTGTCTGTATGTATAAGGAACATCAATTATTGCTCCACACTTATAGAAACAGGCCTTCTACCAAAACCTGTTTCAGCATTGAAGGTTACTTTAATTAATTAATTAACAGCAGACCCTGTGCAAAAACACAAAAAGGTTTCCAACTTGCGTTGGTCTGCATTCCTGATGTATCTCTGCAAGTGGTTCAATGCTGTCTGCTCTTTCTATGACAGAACCACAGACTGATTGCAGCATTTCAGTCACCTTCTTGTTTGTTGCTTTTTTTGAGCACATTAGCTTTATGAAGTAGATTCAACTGCACAGTACAGTACAGACTACAGTAAGTGTTCACGAATGAATCCGACAGCATCCTGCAGATTACCGTACTGCTTTCTTCTGGAGAAAAGAACGAGCTAAGAAATTATCTAAGAATTTGTTTCATTTTACTTTCACTAATTACATAACCATGCAGGCCTATTGAGCAGTAGTACTATATCAGCATACTTAATGGCCAGTTCAAAGTAAAGTTCAGTGAGCTGATATACTGTTGCGTTGTGCTGGGAACAGCTGAGCAGAAATAGACATATGGCTCTGAAGGAATGGAAGAAGAAAAGTATTGTGAGAGAACACAAAATTTATTGTGAGGGAACGCAAAACATATTGCGAGGTAATGCAAAATATATTGCAAGGATATGCAAAAGTAGTCCTCAAAAAAATGATCGCCGTGACCTTTAGGGGGCTCCGTATAAAACACACTCAGGTAAGTTATATTAAACTAAATGTGAAATTCAAATGTGGATTTCAAATGTCATGTTTATTAAGAAAGCAAACGATCAATCACATATCTGCTAACAACCAAATAATTGGGAAGTAAATAAAAGAAAAAAAGGTTCCAGGATGGAGTTTTCCAGTTGCAGTGATCACTGACTGTGAACCATTCACTTCTTCCTTCCTTTTTTGACTGTTTTTCTTATCTGAGAGAAACTAGGCCATGAAATTGTTGAAGGAGCAACAGTCGTCTCCGGTGCAATTTCTCCCGATCAGTCAAGCAGCATGGAGAAGGGCCAGGAAAGGTGTGAGTGGATGGAGCTTTACAGGAGGAGGCAATCAAGTCTGAGACCCGAGAGGGCTTGGAGAGCGAGAGCGGAGGAGGACGGAGTGATCCTGAGGACGGTGGAAGAGGTGTGAGAGCTGAGGCAGGGACGGCTTCTGCGGTTTGCTGAGGATGAAGTCGATTTGTTGCAGAAGAAAGGGTGCCCTGAATAACCATTCCTCTGGTGCTGTGTGAATATGTGTGTTCGTATGAGACTCGCTAAATGACATAATTAATCTATGTCAGATGAGTGTCAAAGCTGCCAAAATTACACAAGTCTTGTTCCGAGTGGCAGAGGTGGAGGGGGGGTGGGGGTGGAGGTGGAGGTGTGTACAGGAACATACAGTGAGGTACTTATTAATGTTCCCTCCAATCCCCCACTAACCAAAGTGGGGTGTCGACAGCTTCTAATTATCTGTCAGGCCGAAAAAACAAAAACAAAAACAAATTTAAATGTAAGACATTGCCTTGGGAACCAAGGTTAACAATACCCAGTTGCATTTCAGAAAAAAATGAATCCTCTTGGGAGACTGGCTAAAAATGTACCTGTTTGCTATAGAGTCCCTCACGCCACTTCCTAGGGTTTACTATGCATATTCTAAGATAAATCAGTGTCTACCAAAACACTTTCTATTCAAATTTGAAGCCATTGTGATTTTAGCAAGGTTAAAAGTAGAGCTAGACCGAAAAATCTTCCAAGCTTATTGCAGATATATTGTGTCGTGTATGTTGGCTGCTAAGTAACTAGCCACGGCAATTTAACAGGCCTCTTCTGTCGAGATAATGATGTTTAACCTACAAAGGTCTTGGGTTTGTGGGAAATGGTGTTTGGTAAACGCCGCTGAAGCAATAATACTAAAAAACAAAAAACAATACTACACTGTTTAGACAGGGATTGTTAAAAAAAACGAATGTGTACTGCACAACATACTGCTGAGAAAAGTTCCACGGCTGGATTTTTAGTAATTGGTATTATTACAAATGTGATTTTGAATGAGGTTTTCTTACATGTGGAACAGAACCTGTAAATTCTGGTTTCACATTGGCTCTCTATTGTTGGTGTGGCAGTAGACATTTTCTGGGATATTTTGGATTCAGTACTTGAAATGAGGAAAGATTGAAACTGATATTAACCTGTGTCATTTTGTATCGGATCATTGACCATACACACCCCTACTATCTACATATCTACTGACCTACCTACCTTCTAATTTTCCCAGTCATGGTCTCATTTGTTTATGATATTTACAACAATGTATCAATTGATTTGCCAGTGATGTTTATAAAGGCCTCACTTAATTCCCTCAGACAAAAGGAAAAGTTGAACTCTATGTTTGAGCAAAAACAATAACACATCCTCGCTTCATTGTCCAACAAACAGCCATCATATATCAGTTTCTATTACGAGTCAACAGCTGTGGTTGCTCTGATTCCAGCTTGTTTGGGTATGTGTTGATGTTTGTCAGGATCTCCTGGCTCTGATGCTACCTCATGCTGTGACAGACATGGTATCCAGGCTAATCACATGCTTCACAGCACCCAGATTCACTCTATAAATTCACATCGTAGAATTTCCCACGTAACAAACAACAACAAAAACTAATGGCCTGCTTAATCACTACCAAATCCATCTAAGAAGGAATTCAGAAATGCATGTTATTGTGATTGCACAGCTGGATATTTGTGTCAAACAAAAAGGGCCATGCAGTGTTTTCTTATTAAAGCATAAGCAAGGCTGTATTTTTGGAAGACTTTTTGTTTGATTCTGATGCCAACAAGCACTCTGGTTTTCAGTTGCGGTTATTCCCAATGAAAACTTATCATCAGCATTTGTAATGAACATTAATTTGGCCTCTGCTGTAAAGTATAAGTGTCAGCTCAAGCATTTCCAATCTGTGCCTTTCTGTCACACAGATGACAGTGATGCAGGGGACAGAAAAGAAGAAGAAGCCATAATCAGTGATTGAAGAAAGGAGAGTTCAGGGACAGATGGCCGCCCACCATTGAGTCTGGTTCTGTCCAAGGTTTCTGCCTCTTAAAGGAAGTTTTTCCTTGCCACTGTCGCCAAGTACTTGCTCATGGTGGGATTTGTTGGGTCTCTGTAAATAATATTATAAAGAGTACGGACTAGACCTGCTCTATAGGAAAAGTGCAATGAGATAACTTCTGTTATGAATTGGCGCTATATAAATAAAATTGAATTGAACATGTCCCTGCAAACTGCTCTGAAAGAGAATTTATCACTTATTAAATCCTCACAAATCTACGATGGAATGAAGATTAGAATACATTCCAAGAAGAGAAACTTCACAGAATGTTTCTCCTCTTTTGATAAGTCCTTTCTCTGCCTCTGCTCTGACCATGACCATACATAGCTGCAGTCCAGGCCACATAACAAAACTGCAGCAGGACATGACTGGCACTGAGATGGCACCTGCATTGCTAGGGAGACTGATTTATCCACAGTACCTTCACTCTTGGACAGAACAATTTACAAAGGTAATTCTTTGAGTTCATGCTTGTGAAGACACCTGATACACACTCGCTTCACAACAAGGCCAACAGTATATTACAGTCGAAAACCAAAGTTGACTTGGGGCACATGTTTCTGGTTTACCTGTTGACTATATTATTTTGACATTGGCTAGATGGACCATCAAGCACTTTCCAAGACCGTGCAGCTTCAATTTCATTCACAACTAGCTAGCTTCAGTGCCCAATTAAATAACTTCTTCAAGCCTTCCACTTTTTCAAATAATTCCCATACTGAAAGAAAGATGCAGATTCTACCATGTGCACAAGCACTTTCTGAAACCCTTCAATTTCATTCACAACGGCCTAAGAATATTGTAGAAATGCAGATGATATGATACTGCTATTTCCTGTATGCTAAATTTCCATCCATCCGGTATCTAAACCCTGTTATGTGCGGGGTTGCAGGGATCTGAAGCCTATCACAGCTCACATTGGGCGAGAGGCAGGGTACACCCTGGACAGGACGCCAGTCTATCAAAGAGAGAACATACTGAACACAAATCATTCATACTCACATTTACACCTACAGGCAATTTAGAGTTGCAAATGGACCTAATCTGCATGTCTTTGGACTGTGGGAGAAAACCAGACCCCCTGAATGAAATCCATGCAAACATGGGGAACATGGAAACTAAACACATGAAGGCTACAAAGAAATGCCCCAGTGAGGCCCCAGCTGGCAAGTACATGTAGTTTTAAGTAAATGGGAAAATGGAAATTATCAAATGTTGTAGCCAAATTCATCATGGCTCTACCTCTACTTGACTTCTACGAACAAGATCAAAAAGCAACTGTTCAGTATGTGCCAATAATAGCCATGGTAATCAAGTTTAGCATGCACAGAAACCTGCAGTTATCATATGTTTTGAATATGGCCCATGCACAAAATACATAGGAGTAGACCCAAATGTAGAGTTTGAAATACACTGCAATGGAATACATGATACCAAGTTAATTGTTTTGTTTTTTAATGTGACAGCCTGCTTTGTACATAATGGAAGGGAGAAGATTTGTAATGAAAGAGGTTACCAAAAAGGCATACATTTTCTTGCCGCCTCCCTTGGATATCCCACTCCGTCTGTGGCTCAGCACGTAATATTTCACTGGGCAACTTCACAGCATGATACCTCTTTTAAGGAAAATGAAAATCCCTTTTTACACTACTAATGGCTCTGAGAAAACAATACCACCTCCAAAGAAGCAACAAATATACCCAATTAGAGCTGACAGAGCTGTCTAAGGTCAAAGTAACCATACTGTTTCGATTTTTAGTCACCTACAACTTGTGACAATTCATCTAAACCAGTGTCATACTGCACTTCAGGCCACACTTCATCACACTGCTGAGAGCATTCTATGTATAGGATTGAGGCACCATGGTGAATGAAGCTCATGCAGAAGTAATTGGGAGTTGTGCATACTGTACAAAAAATACAGAAAAAATAAAAATCTAAAATATATAAATTCTTACAGTCCATTGTCTCTTCTATAAAACCTTCAGTTGCTTGTGTTTGTGTACTCAGCTACCTGAGCACCATAAAAAAAGAAGATGCACTCCTTAAGGGTAATTTATCAGCTAAGAAGTGAGTTGCTCCCCACTCATAGTGCTTAGCATCTTGCCTCACACTCTTCAGCAGCATGAAATGTTTTTGGAAATGGACATAGGTGGCTGGATGAATGCTGATATGAGAAATGGAGGGCTCTCGTTTGCAACTTTGGTATTTTATCGCCTGTGTTTACCTATTTAATATTCACCAGGAACCGGGCACCATAAACAGCGGTCCTCCAAAGCCATTTAAAAATAAAGAGCCTGTTAGGAAAACTAAGTGCGTGCAATTGACAGAGCATTCGGCATTCAGGCTAATATGAAAATATCTGTGCTGTCCTTTGGCTTGTTTACTTGTTCTGACAAAAAACCTTGCTATTTTGCCTTGAACACATTTACCAATCAATATTGTGGCCTACTTACAGTGAACTGCATTAGCAGGTACTACCAAGACCCCAAAGATAGATGTGTTTTCCATTTACTCAACAGCACTATGCGCAGTGAGCAAGTGGCAAGCTTGGCTGATAGCACTTTGGTTGGAAAGCTGATGCTGGATCATCTTTTGCTTTAACCCTTTGAAACCTTGGCTGTTTTTGCTTGGTTTTCATTTTCTTTATTTACAGGTTTATGATATAGTCACTACATGTCTTAGGTAGGCTTCCCACATATAGTTATTAACTTTCAGTCGGACTACTTAACAATGCAGTCAATTGGCATGTCAGTGGTACTATACACTCTGAGTCTTACGCAACTTCACATTCAGATTGTTTGCCTGTTTACCACAGGTTTTCAACACAACACAAATATCTGTATATGAATGGATAGAGGACAGTGTCAGTGTTCCAGTAATATGAAAACGATGTTAATAGGACATTCTGAGCCTTAGTACTGTAAAAAAAAAAAAGAAAAAAAGAAAAGAAATCAGTAGTATAAAAAAAAGTATAAAAAGCTTACTTTAATGAATTCTATCACTCCTAATGTTTGAAGATCTGTGTTCCAAATTGACTGAGTTACCACTCTGAGAAGAACAGGTGCGAATTCCATCGCAAATTGTGTGAATTCAGTTCAAAAGGTTACTGTAACTGAGAAAAGAAGCAAAGAGCTGCCTATTTACACATCCAGCAGACACAGAGTTCATTTGAAGTCGTGTTTGTGTCCACCTGATGAATGTAAATCTGATATTCATTCTCCTTATGGCTTTGTTTTAACTTCTGAGGGAACTATCTGGCTCCTTAGCTGCTAAATGCTCCAATCCCTCCATGTTCACCAGCTCCAACTGTGTCTGTCTGCTGTTGGGTGCTGGGCAGGTAGTGTACAGTGGGTTTATCAGAGCTTTTTCTCTGAAAACAGCTGCCTGCTGCCACTGGAAACAAAGTTGAAGAGAGTAATGAAACTAAACCAAACCCTCAGCTTAAAGAGGCTATAAAGCTTCATAGAGCTGCAGAGTTTGTGATAATTCTCAGCAGGTTCTATGTCTTGATCTGAAATGGACCCGTAAAAAAAAGAAAAAGAAAAAAAAAGATCCAATCTGAAAGGGAGCCGATCCAAAATGTGGCCGAATCCAACAGACCCAAACAGAGAGATCACTGGCAGCAGCATAATGTGCCACCAGTTAACGAGCAGATAGCGTATCTGCTAAGATCCACTTAGGTATTACACATATTGATACACATATCTCAGATGGCAATAGAATGGGACACTACCCTGACCTGATTAGACTTAATATAATTTGGACCCAGCCTGATGTAGGTCCTGGGTTTGACTATGGTTCATAGGAACCGTGAGAAGCCGCTAGAGAATACCTCTAGTGTGTCCATCACTTTGAGCAACTACATTCACGTTACATGCAGTAATGTCATTCCTTTTAAGGTGGTGCATTCAATTAAAACTGATACAGTATGCTGTAGCAAAAGTTGCTTAGAAGAGGCAGAACAAAAACAATTCTTGCTCCCCAAGGGAAATAGACAATTTTCTTGACATCTACTATAGGCCTGATATCTTCCTTGCGTATTCAGAAGTCTATTGTACAATGTATCTGTCAGTGGTTTATAATACAGAGCTGACCTACAGGATGTGGACATAGCTTTAAAGCGCCTTCCCTTCAAGGTCAAGGTTTCAAGGCAGGAGTTGCCATATGAAATTATTTAATGCTCTGAAGTGTTCTCCACTAGCACTGAATATACCAAAAGAAAAGAGCAGAGGTGCCGAATTTAAAAAAAAGAAAGAGATGAAAGGATACTGTGAGAAAGCACATAGAAAACTACAAAATGAGGGTCTGAGATACTGGACAAGTGAAGATGGCATGACTACCTATCCATTCCTTCCACCTGCTGTCCCTCCAGCTTCAGTTCACAGGTGAGCCTTTCCACTTTCATTTCTAAATGAGTCGCCGGAGGGCTGTCAAGAGGGATTCCGAGGGGAGCTGAAGCCCTTTGGGGATTTGATCAAGCATGAGGTAATGAGCACTGGCGTGGTTAAGGAGTCAGCTGAGCCCTTATCGGAGAGTGGCAGGCTCAATTCCCAGGTGCTGACATTGTGGCATGTAGAGGAGAGGAACCCGGATTGCAGGCTGCTTTTGAGGCAACGTGGAAGTCCATCTCCACCTCCATCCAAGTCACTTTGTACCATGTCCAGATGGATGGCACACACAACCCTCAGCTCACTAATTGTACTTGACGTCCAACAGGCACTGACAAGCAATATAACCTCCTACTAATATCAAGTACAAAAATATACACTCCCAAAACACAGGTGGTAGACACTTGGAAGACAAAGAGGATGAAAATGGATTTAGTGTTTCAATTTAGACATGCAAAAACACACACTCAGAGAGTAGAGTTTATTATTTAGTAGTGTTATTCCAGAGAACCTTTGGTAAGGCTTAAAGAAGCTCTGCAATTTCTCTTATATTATTGTTTATTGCGTTAAAAAACAGATCAGTCAGAAACAATAACTGATAAAGAAGAGATTGCAGAAGAGTTTGCAAATTACTACGAAACTTTATACAGAAATTAAGTAAGAGTGGACAGAAACCAAATTGAGACATAGTAACTTTAAACTACTACTAATTGACAAAAGTAATCACTGCAGAGGAAATCAAACAACAAATACAGAGACTGAAAGCAAGAAAGTCTCCAGGAGATGACAGATTTACAAATTTTATAAAGATTTTAGAAGCCAAATAACTCCCTTACTATTAAAAGCATACACTTATGCATTAGATATAGGAAAATGGGCACAGACATGGCAATCCTCTATGATAACTCATTTATAAAGAAGGGAAGGAAGCCACAAAGTGTTCCTCATACAGGCCCATATCGCTGCTCAACATAAACATAATAATAATAAAATAATATCAGCAATATTAGCCAATAGATTAAAAGCCATTATTACAGATATAATCGACACAGATCAGTGTGGCTTTATTCCAGGAAGGCTTCTGGCAGACAACATTAGGCGAACAATACATTTAACTGATTATGCTCAAAGGCAAAATGAAGACCTTCTGTTAATAACATTAGATGTGGAGAAGGTCTTTGATGTAGTGAGTTGGCATTTTATGTTTGAGATCTTTAACAGTTTTGGCTTAGACAAGAAATTTAGCTTATGGTTACAAGCAATTTACAGAGTAAAAACAAATAGTACACTTTTAAGAAAATACACTTTTAAGAAAATTCACAATTCCCCCCCCCAATTGATCATGGCATTCTTTTAGATAGACTGAGACACTGGGTGAGCATATCTGGCACTGCACTAGCCTGGTTATCATCATGTTTGTTCAATAGGAAATTCTGTGTCACCGTTAATAACTACATGTCATAACTACAGAAATCTTGGTGTCCTGTTTGATAGCAATTTATGTTTTGAGCAATATATCGCTAAGCTTGTCCAATCATGTTTTAATCACCTCAGAAACATTGCAAAAATCCAATCTAAATTATTTTAAATTTTAGTGATGCAGAAACTGTTGTGCATGCTTTTATCCCCTTGATTATTGTAACAGTCTGTTCACTTGTCTTAATCAAAAAACTTTGACACGACTGCAGACTGTACAGAACTCAGCTGCTAGGCTGTTAACCAGGACCAAGAGGTATGATCACATCACACCTGTTTCAGCCTCTTTACATTGGCTCCCTGTTTGTTTTAGGACTGATTTTAAGATCTTTTTGCTTACTTTTAAGGCTCTTCATGGCCAGATGATATTTTAGACCTTGTAATCCCTTATGAACCTTCACATAGTCTGAGATCTTCGGGCAGGGGTCTTCTGTCTGTTCCTGAGTCCAGGATGAAAACTAAGGGGGACAGAGCTTTTGCCACCATGGCCTCTGGGCCATGGTGGCAACAACTTGTCCGAAGAAATTAGGTTGTCTGAGTCAGTGTCTTCTTTTAAGTCTCTTCTCAAAACACATTTTTATCTGAAATCATATCCTGATCTTACCTGAGCTGTCTGTTTATTTTATTATTTTTATGTATTTTATGTATTTATTTTATATTTTATCATTCATTGTGGTATTTTATTTCTCTCTTGTGAATCACTTTGTACTTTGTTTTGATAAGTGCACTATAAATAAAGTTTTATTATTATTATTATTATTATTACATTATTATAAAATATTTATTTTTATTCCAAGCTTTACCAATACTAATACCAAGATCGTATTTTAATGTATGGAATAAATGATTGCAAATTTTATCTGGAATAACAGAAGACAGAGAATCATGGATCTGTCACCTGGTATGGAGTGATGGCCAGTTGACTAGAGAGTATAGGTTACAGTGATGAGTGTTGAAAGGGGTACCGGTGAAAACCCTAAAAGTAAACAGTGAACGTGTAATGTGTATAAAACACACAATACATTCATTTGAAATGATAGCCTCCAAATATGAGTTGGAAAGTGAGCATGAGATATTTTACTACGGCTTAGTATGGGAAATGTTACCACTTAGCAGGGACTAGTTGCTGAAGAGTGTGGGGAACAAGTATCAAACTATACACACACACTTTACGTGTCCAATATTGATACTATTTTGGGAAAAGATTGAGAAAACCCTAAAGTATATTCTTGACTTAAAAGAACCTCTGAAACTAGAAAATATTTTGGATATAATTTTAGTAGGAAAGATAAAATCGGCTGACATAGGACAAGGATATGGAAACAGCCAAATCCACCAAAACTGAATTCATGGCTATCAACAATAGAACAAATTTTGGACATGGAAAAATTAACCTTTACATTCAGAGATCACAAAAAAATGGATTAAGATTTACTCCAAAGATAGACTCCGTAAAATAACATAGCCGAAGATTAGCAATAAACAGGTACTCCTCCCCCATCCCCAATCCCAATGTCCCCTCTCCCACCCTACCCCATCCATCCCCCTTTTTTTGTTTTGGTTGAGGTTTGTGTCTCCTCATTATTTCCTGTTATTTATTCATTTAACTTGTATAAAAAGTATAAAAATGTGCAATGGACTCTGAAGTAAACAACTGTATGGAAGATGATGAAGGACACATTGCAATAAAGCATTATAGGAATCCTGTGAATTAATCAAATTCAAAAAAGGATTTTAAATATAAGGTCACGGGACAAACCTAAATGTATGAGTTAACCTTCTATAGGAGTCAAGTTTTAATACTGGAGGTGTATTTATCTCTATTCTGGTGCATTAGATTAAAAATACATCAATGACTTTCAGATTTAAGGCTGTTTAAGGGTGTTCACATTCATATTGGGTGAACAGCATAGGAATTGTTATACATAGTCCCCCAATTTTGGGACAATGCAGCAAAATGATGACAGTAAACATACAGACAACAAGCCCAGACTTAAGTAGGGCTGCACCATTAATCATATTCAATCAAAACCATGATCTCGATTCATGCCTCTACATAATCTAGTTTTTACATGATTATTTTGCTGTATATGCATTAGGGTCTGCTACATTAAACCAAGCACTCACAATTTCTCACTAAGCTGTATCAACAAATGACAAGAGTGCGTTACCACCACATGACAAATTAAGAAAAGAAAGAGGGGGAACAACATTGATGTAAATATATCCAACATGAAGAAAAAGCTTTGCAGGAACAACAAAAATGTGTCAGAATAGAGAAACCCAGTGAAGGTGGGGGAAAACGAATAAATGTATCCAACCCCAAAACATCTGACTGTTGACAGTCAGCACCTATGTTACTTTGCAAGCAAATGTAACACCACAAATTTGTACAACCACCTGAAATGTCACAAAAACAAGATGAGAATCTACAGCCATGCTGGCAGCTCTCTGAGGCTATACATAGACACAATGTTACATTGAGCTAAATGCTAATGTCAACATGTTAACATGCTCACAATGATAATGCTAGCATGTTGATACTTAGCAGGTGTAGGAAATCTACGTGTTTCTGCCTGCATTCTGTATCAATCTGTAGTGAATACGAAGTGGCGGCGGTTATTTTCCTACTAATTTCTTCCTAAAGAAGTAATTGCTTGTTACCAATCTAATGCTTCCATATTAAAACTCTCATTAGTTGCAGAAAGAAACTAAACACATATTATGTGAATACGGGTTATCATCCTTATGAGTAATAGACTGGTAACCCAAGAAAATGTCATTAATGACAATCGTGTTACATCTGTTATTATTAATACACATATGTTCTTATATATATATATACATACAGCATATATGCATACATATACTTATAACAGTAAATGAGAAAGTAAAATAAAAGAGAGATGGGGAGATGATATCTGGTGTACTTTCACTTAACTTTTGGCGTCCTCTCTGAGTCATGGCAGAGGTCATTTTATGACCCCAAAGGAAAGTAAGACAGGATGTTTAGGGAAAGTTTATCTTTAAATTCTCACAGAGCTCGTTTATGAGTCAGAGGCAGGCTGTTTAGTCAGTTTACTGTGGAATAGTTAAATTGTTCATCATCATCATCATCATCATCATCATAATCATACACAGGTATAATGTTTACCATCTTAGTGTAGCGCATAACACGTGAATTAGCACTGAATACAAAGTACAGCTGAGGCTGATGGGAATGTCATTAGTTTTGGTCATAAACCAAAATATTGGACTAACAGAAATTTTGACATGACATGGCACTAGATGAAAGGTCAAGGGATTAGAGTTTGCCACAGCAATCCATTCAATAGTTGTCGAGATATTTCATTAAACATTAACCTAATGGTGGCACTAGAAGAAAAGTCAGTGGATCACTGAAGTTTGTAGGATTCATCATCTGGGAACATGAATATCCACACAAGATTTGGTGCCTGTTTTAGCTTTTCATTGACTGTAACTGCAACCAACATATTAAAATATGTAATAAATAATACATTTTTTAAAATATGCTGACTTTAGTAAAGTGTATGTTCAATTGTCCAATTACTCTTGGTTTGCTAAAATTGGGGGACTTTGTAGAAAAACGGTTACAATTCCTACACTGTTCATCAGAAGCGGATGTAAAGCTTTTCAGATTAAAGCATTTAAACCAACACAAATTTGCAATTAGCAAACTGTTGCTGTCCAAATACTTGTGTCTGATTTCTGGCAATGTGACCTCAGTCTCAACAGTCATGGTGGAACCCATGCAGTATAATACAAATCTGGGCTTGCATGCTTTCTCTGTGATATGGGTCATTATAAGCGAGTGTCTTTCCAAGAACATTATATAGAGAGTTGCTGACAGCAGTACTTAAAAGTACCCCTCAGCAGCCTGAATTTCTGTATGAATTCTGATTCTGAGAAACCTTCCATGTAACAAACCCACCACTCAAGGATTCTGGATTTCCCATCCAAGAATCCCTCTGCACAGAAGTAGCTGTCACTGCGCCACAAAAAGCCAGAGTTAAAGTCTTGGCTCTCTTTCACCCTCTTTATCATTTTTGTAACAAATTCACAGACAGGATTCACTGCACATTAAACAACATCATATGTATTGGTGTTTGTTAAAATTATCCTCCACATTCTCGGTGTTTTTGTTGTTCTATTGTCCATGTATGGAAGTTTAGGGAAGTGATGGTCTGTTTAGACCAGCTTTAGATAATGGCAAAAAAAATCTGATCTCACAATTATTTGGAATTTGGAACTGCTCTCAGAGATGCTCTCAGAATTCAGACTCTGATAAGCACAGAGAAGTAAACAGAGTTGTTTTACTTTCTAAAAATGCTTGGAATTGCATAAAAATGTCATTACATTTCTCCATTATCAGGTCCTCTATAGCCTTAGCCATGCTTATTGTGGTTCTTTGCTACACTTAGGCTTCCCTGTCCTCATGATATAATCTGATCTGCTGTGGCACCTGGCCCAGACAATGGTTATTAAAGCCAGTGTATGCTTAAACTGACTCCATTAAGTGGTTTGAAAAGCAACAGTTGCTTATGAATGGCCCCATGGTCAAAACTAGGCCCCTAATTCATTGACTGCAAGTTAAGTGATTTGCATTAATTGTCAAAGACCTTGCCCTTACTTTCCTTGACACCGCTGACTAATAATTGACAAATGAGCAGTGTTCACAGAATGATTGTGTATCTTTTAAAGCAATATGAGGATAACATTGGTTCTTGAGCAGAGATGGATTTCGAAACATTCAAGGTCCCCAGAGAATGAATCCTATGGACTGATCCCCTGAAATTTCCTCTAGTGCCACCATGAGGATGGGATTTTTTTGTTTAGTGAAATGTCTTAACAACAACTAACTTTGATGATCCTCTGACTTTTCATCCAGAGCCATCCTCAGGTCAAAATTTTAATTTGTACAATATTTTGGTTTCTGACCAAATACTGGCAAAACTAATAACATTCCCATCAGCTTCAGGAAGTTACCAAACATTAACATGTTAACATTGTCTGGCTGTAGATCACAAATTTGAATCACATAGCTTTACAATCTGGACAGCTTAGGACATTTGATTTGGAATAGGAAAAACTCTCCCCACAAAAAACTTTAATGGGCAAAAAAGGGAAGAAACCTCAGGAAGAACAACAGATGAGGAATTCCTCTTCCTTGTTGAAGCAAAAATTGCACAAAGAAAAAATTATTGGTGCTCCTCAAATATGAATATTTTCTGGTTTTCTTAATTTTCTATGATAGTAAACTGAATATTTTTGGGCACTGGTTTCACGAATCAAAAATGTCACTTTGGGCCCTGTGAACTTGTGATAGGCATTTTTGACTGACTTTTTATACGGCAAAAGAATTAATCAATTAAATTTGAGAAAATAATCAGTAGATTAAGTGATAATGACAATCATTGGTTGCAGCCCTAGCGTGGATGTAGTCTTAGACTAAAAATGTTCATTACTCCTAGATGCTGAGCTCTTTCCTGCCTCTGACTGAGCACAAAGACGTAGTCATCTCCAGGCAGAGAGACACATGAACACACAGAGAGGGAGAGAGAGAGAGAGAGAGAGAGAGAGAGAGAGAGAGAGAGACAGACAGAGAGAGAGGTTGTCGAATAGCATAAACATTAACTTATGGATACCATCTCCAGATGCAATAGCTATGGCACATTAGACATTTCGCTGTGGACACTGCCCAGTTTCTGTTCTTGGTTAATACACATCCATATATCAGACTGCAATACAAGAAGCCCATCCACCGTCCATTTATATTACATCAGTAACAGGCGGACAAAAGAAAGCCATGTTTTTGTGCTTTCGTTGCTCCTTCACCCACCCTGCTCTGTCTGCACACTGCATGTATTTTTTTCTAATGTTAATAGTGTGTTTGGGTATTCTCTGTCTGCCAGGACCTTACAAGACTTCAAACTGAACCACAGATTGTTATGGCCCTTTTTTTATTTGCCTTCGCTCCGTCTTGCTTTCTGCTCGTCACATTATTATTTGGGCTTAGAGGCGGGGGACCACATTGTCGCTGCTTTCATTATTTTACTGTTGTTTTGTATAGATTTTTTCTACGGAGGCTGAAAAAAAGTAGGTCAGGCAAATTTAATATTCATGTTAATAGTAAATCACATTCTGCGGCTGGGATGGCGAGCATTACATTAGACAGCAGGTAAAATGGTAAAAAGTTACAACCTCAATTTTGTACAACAGAGGAAGTAGGAATTTTTTTTATTTTTTTTATTTTTTTCATTTCTGTGCTGTAACCTTGTTTTCCTCCCTGGCCGGCTGCAAACCTCCCCCTGTTGTAACTTTTATACAAAAACACTGGGCCTCTTTAAAAAGAAAACAGAAAGAGGAAGAGAAGAAAAATGGCAGGAGGGAGAGAAATGGGTGAAACTGGAGACACAAAGAAGAAAAGAGAAAAGGGTGAGGACAAAGAGGGAAAATAAAAGATGGAGAGGCAAAAGAAGGGGTGAGGGCAGCAAAAGCAGGCCTGTACGATACGAGAGGTAAAAAAAAAAAGGAGGAAAAAAAGAGAGAGGACATTTCTTGGCTCGTACTCCTCCTCCCCTTGTGTGCAGGCCATCCTAATGAGAGCCACATTTAGGTCAGCGATGGTTGGCTTTTTCCCTCTTTTTCTCCTCTTCTTTCTCTCTTCTTTTCCCTCCCGACCCCCACCTCCTGAGAGAACGGTAAAAACCAGCACTGTGTGGTTTGGCATGAAATTACAGTGATTCGACACAAGTTAAAGAAAAAAAAAAGAAGAAGAAGCAGCATTTTGAGTGCAAGCTGAAAGTAGGTTTGGTGGTGGTTTCAATGCTGCTGGTAATGGTGGGGGAATGTGTGTGTGTGTGTGTGTGTGCGCGCGCTGAGGGTCAAAATCACTATCATTCCTCTCCACAGAAAGGATACTTGTAAACAAGACAGTCTCGTGCCCACTTGAGAAAATTCTCAGAGGCTCAACTCAACCTATACTTATGGAGCAAGCAGACAAAGGAAGACCAAAGGAACCACCGCCCAAATACTCTTCCTGCTGCTGGGGATTGGTAGGCAGAAAGAAAAACAAGAAAACAACATATTCCACAGTGTATCTATTTTTCAAAAAAAGGAAGGCGTGAGGTGAGGAAATGGGTATATTTGCCCATGAATGTACCCTAGGAGGTTAGTCTGGGCAGAATAGGTACATCCATCCTGCCGCTCGGCTGATGCTGCACCAATAATAGATGAGCATGGGAGGGAAGGGAAAATGGGGTGAGCTTCCTGATTGGAGAAGTGTGCTGTGAAAGGTGTTGGCTACTGCATGACTGAGGAAGAGAGAAAGCAGGGAGCTGGGGTGTACAATAAAGGAGGAAGTTAATACAGAGCAGAAAGACAAACAGAGGAAGGGATTGAATTCACAGCAGGTTTTTGGAAGTTTTTCAGTCCTTTTGTTAGATCTTTTGAAATACACCATAAAAACGTAAGACCACTACAAAGCCTGTACGAGGCTACATTAACACTATTGGCCTTGTTCCATACAGCTAGGACACCAATGCCATATAAAGACCCAAAGTGTTAAATATTGAAGACATAAATTAGACATTGAGACAAATAATCATATGAATAAATACAGATTAAATAATCTAATACATTAGCTCAAAATTTATCTCATTATTATGAAATGTTATTTCATTCTACTTCTTTTTAAAATAACAGTTGTTGCAGGTCATTTTTTCATTTTCAGCTTTTTCTTTTACTGTTTCACAACACCATTTTCCCAATAAGTTTTACTTCTGCCATTTTTTATCACAAGGTCTTTGTCATTCAACCAACCTTTATGTGTAAAATCGGTGGAATGCCCCTTTAACGCAGTGAATACAGCCACTTGTGTGTGATCAAACAAAACAGGCCTCCACTCCACAACACAGATTCAGTTACAAACTACAAAAGTACTGAAAGCGCAACACAGCGACTTGCTGTGTCTCTAATCGCCTGCACAATCGCACGTGTTGAGCCAATCAGTCTAGCAGAGGACACTGCCCAGTAGGCTTCAAGGTATTACAGTATACCAGGGTATTTAGACATGCCATGTGAAATTACTTTTCTCTGACTCGCTTATTTCTCCGACTGTCTCTCATCTTGTCTTCCTGTGTGTATCTCACTCACTGACTCGAGTCGCAGTGCTCATCAGAATGCACAGATTTGATTGGCTGAGTAGCATCACGTGAGATGATTTACAACCCATGCAATTGGTCTGTATGAGTTTTCTGGGCTGCTAAACCAGCGCCGTATAGGATAGAAAAACTGTGCCGAAAATAAAAACACTCCGGCTCTGCAGGGTGATGATTCTCCCAGATTTTGTCAACGGGTCCTCTAGCAAGAAGGGCGCTTATTTCCTATCTATTGATTATTCTATGGGCCATAAATATTTAAAACCTACAAGACTTGTCTAAGAAGGTTAATTGTATATTAGACGCACAGCACTGTCGGCTAGACAATGTAATACATGCTACAATGACTTCTATCACCAGCAGCTCAGTTTTTATGTTTTTTGTTTGTTTTTTTTACATACATTCCATCATATACCGTATACTTCCATGAAATGTCAGGAAGGTATGAAAAAATAGATACCGCCCAAGCCTACAGCCAGGCACTAGTGTCTTTCCAGGCAAGACTTATTTTAACCATGACTCTGAGGAATTCTTTGGTAGGTTTAACATAAAGCAAACTCTGAATGTTAATTGAATCAACCCAGCAAGAACAGCCAGAACATCTGCAGCACCTACTGGGAAAACTAGATTAATCTTCACAATTTCTGCATGTCTTGTTCTGTCTATTAAATAATTCTGTATTCTTCTATTCTAGTTTGATGTGTGCTAATTTACTGCAGCTTCTCATTTTCAAACCAGCCAGCCAGAGAAACAAACAAGTCAAATGGCAACAAGAGCCAAGGTAAAAGCTGGATGAGGCATGAAAAAATAGAAATGCGTGGAAAGCTGAAGATAAATGGGCAATGAAAGAAAAAAGGAGACATTGAAAAGAGTGAAAAGACCTGATTCAGAGAGAAATAAACAGAGCCATACTGGCATAAATGCAGAACAACCCACATAAAGCTGCATGGAATATAGTGCAAGAGGCAGAGACATCCAAGTGAAAAGCTTACCAGTAATGTGTGTGGATGTGATGTGGAGTCTAATTGCCCTTGTAATTGAGGCAGGTGTTGTGTGCTAATTAAACACACATGACCGCCACCCTCTCTCTCTCTCTCACACACACACACACACACACACAGACAGACACACACAGGCCTGGCCTTTGTCGAGCAGATAAATGATGGAAACTCAAATCGGTGTTTGGCTGCGGTGCTTTGGCCCTGGACGTGTCAAATAGGCCTGACTGTGTTAACACCAGGGATAAAAGGGATGAGTCATGACTGTGTGTATGTGTGTGAGTGTTTGATTTACTACACTTGTAAGAACTTGTAAGAGGGGTATCTTTCTTTTATTGGTATTCTGTGTTATTACCTGACTTGGTTATGGTTAAAATCCATTAGCGATGCTTTTAATGATTCTCTTTCCAGTGCTTCTTTCTAAGTACAAATGGCCACGCTGTTTCGGATGTCATGTTACATCTGCAGCTTCTCCACTAATGAGCTACTGTTGACTGATGAGCAAGCATAGTGGGCTGGACTTTAACTTACATTAGAGCAGACTGTTCCACTATACACACACACACACACACACACACACACACACACCTAGTACATACACACCAGAGATGTAATAATGCAATTCAATATGAAATTTTTTGTGATTTATGGGTATTTTAGTGGATCACGTAGGATAATTGAAAACACACATCTGCAATTCTGGATGAGTCACTGCTGAATCTTGGCAAGAGAACAGAGCTCACAGTGCTTGGTAAGGGTGCTCCGATCGATCGGCCACCAATCGTAATCCGCCGATATTTGTTCTAAAAAGTTTGATCGGCAGTCTCTATAAAGGCCAATCAGAAGAGCCAATCAGATGACACAATGCCGCCCAGGTTTATTGACGGCCAGCGAGCGAGTGTTTGCAGAGAAACACAAACAGAGAGAGAGAGAGAGAGAGACGTTAACTGGAATTATGTTAGACGACGCGGACAGGGTGGACATTTTACAAGCATGGACCAGGTAAAGCAACCGTGGACAGTGAACACACCTGTTGGTGCCGACGTCATTCGGCACCACGTTGGTTTCAATTGTTTCGATAGGCTAGGGCCTTAACGACAACAGGCCTCCTCCACATGCAGCTCACCTGCTGCTGTGAAAACATAATCACGGGTGAAAAAAATCCTCAACGGGAGCTGTGTTTTTTGGCGACTTTATAAAACATACTTACATACTGTCAACAGAGCAGACACATACAGCCCTGTCATGTATGATACAGTCAGAGAACAACAGAAAGAGGCAGGCATGGCAAGCCAGTGTGTGTGCAGACCAGAGGTGTAGGTGTGTGCGTAATGAGGGGGGGTAGTTTGTGAGTGGCGCGCCGATAGATGTCACGATAGATGATTGACAGGTGCTCTCCTTCCCTGAAACACAACAGGAAACATGTCCTGGCTGCACCTGATGACCTGTGACGACCCGTCTTTTGAAACGCAACCCGACCAGAATGTTTTGCAGGGTTTTCTACATCGACAATGAATGGAAAGCATGGAAATGACAGATCCTGTGGACACATACCATAAGACAGCATCTGACATCACCTCCCCCCCACGTCGGAAAGGTGTGGGGGGGAGGTGATGTCAGATGCTGTCTTATGGTATGTGTCCACAGGATCTGTCATTTCCATGCTTTCCATTCATTGTCGATGTAGAAAAGTGTCTGACAATCTTTGTAACTTTCTGAAACCAACAACCTGGAAAATCACACCCACTTCACGCAGTGACTGGCCAGGGTAACAGAGGTGTGAAAGTAGTCAAGGTTTGAACTCTCTCAAGCTCTCTTTTTTCATTCCTTATGCAACTATTTCTATCACTTTTCATGTGAACAACTGAATGCAAGACCATGAATGATTCAAGCCGAGACTGTTTGAAAGTGTGTGCTGTCCCCCATTGTATGATTCATTGCTTCTCGTCCCTCTCTATGACGGCAGGCTTTTTACCCCGGTTTACCCTGTGTGGCCGTTCAGAGCTGCTATAAGTGTGGTATCACACTGACCTGAAACTTTACTCCAATCTTAATTTCAACCCAAATCCTTTAGGACAGGTTGAGGATTAACCTTAAACCTAATCCTTAAACCTAATCCTGATTCTAATGGTAATCTGAAACCCCAGTCCTAATCCTAAACTATGTTATGAGGAAGAAATGAACACAAGAACAACCACACATACAGTTTTACACACACTCCTGAACCCTGAGCCCAGATCAGATGTGTGAGTGAAGCCGACAGTGGATTATAACATAAAAGCCTGTGAAATGGAACACAGAGTAAAGGAGTTTCTTCTGAAGTGGCTTTGGCTGCTCCCTGCACTGACGGCGGGCGGAGAGCTGGTGAGGTGACAAATTAAAACATGTCCTCTGTGTGTTTTCCGCGGATTGCATGGTGAATTGTTACCTTGTTGCAAGCGCTGAGCTCCCAAAAAGGCACTAATCCCTTAAACAGACCTCCAGAGTTTGGAGAGAAGCGTGGAGGGGTTGCAGTATGGAGAGGAGGATGCCTGCAGCTATGGATAATGTAATAACCATATAATCTTAAAGACTTCTCAACATGTAAGGCTCTGTCCCACTGTGTGGGTGAAGAGGTTAATGAAAACATGCTTATGTAATATTTTTCACAATACATAACGGAAATTCTCAATTCAGCGCCTTTATTTAACACAACTGCAAAGGGTACCAGACTTTTATTTGAAGCAGGCTTATATTGGAGACAGGCCTTTATTTCTAATTCCCTCTGTTTGATAAGTACATTTGGTCATATTTTAGTGTGAAGTCTCCTTGTTTTCTGATCTGCTCCTATTTGCCTTGTTAAATTTCTGTTACTGCATTATGCTGTTATTACAAACTCAACCCTTCCTGTGTCCTTTATTTTCATTTCCTAACAAGGCTTTTATTGTGAAACAGTTGCAGGACTGTGTTGTGGAAAATTCAGTGATGGTTCCCAAATGTAGCTATTGCCATCTTGTGGCACTTGCATGTTATGACAAAATACCATTTGGCTGGGACATTAACGCACATACACCCACAGTGACTGAAAATAGCATGCATGTATTGTTGAATTTATTAAAATAAAGCGAGGAAAATTGAACATTATGCTTAGTTGGCATGCACATTATATAACAGGCACCAGGAGTTTATCCACCCTTGTTTTTTTCCCTCCGGCCTGTATTTGGCACCAGCCTCTCTTTGTTCCTGGCGACCACGGCCCCAGCGATTATTTGAAACACACCTTTTATTTGACTACCCACTTTTATTTTAGAAAAAAACTGTATATGCTAATCACCCCTGCCAAGCTGTGTTATTGTTAGTTGTGTATCAGCTGAAGGTTAATGAGGTGTTACATATTTAACAACCACCATGATTAGCCATGTGTGGAAGCACAATGGATCACCAAATCCCTAGTGAGTTGGGAAATGGTTTTGAAATAAGCCTACGACAAATGAACCATAAAAATTTAAAAATGTTATATATCCACCCACACTTTGAAGGATATTGTTAAACACATTTAATACAACCTGTTCTTATGGCTATCTTTAACAATTATCGTTATTTTAATGTACTAATTATAATTGAGAAATACAAAATTTGATCTAACCCTTTAACTTGAACTTTAATATTTATCTGTCTACCTGTTGCAGGTGGTATTTCTTGTGCAGCTGTGTGTTGCTAATCATCAGAAGGAGCTGATGGTGCCACAAAAGCAAGAATAGTAATGAAACCATTATTGAGGAAATTTAATTCCTTTAAATGGGACATAGATCTGTGTGTCATCTACATAACAATGGTAGTGAATGCTGTGTTTGCAGATAATATGTCCTAGTGGAAGCATGTATACAGAGAACAAAAGGGGGACAAGGATCGAGCCGTAGGAAACAACACAGGTCAGAGGGGGTACCAAGGAGGAGGTATCGCCAACAACTACTGAAAAAGTTCAGTTTGACAAGCATAGTAGTATCCCTGAAGCCAACACACTTTCAAGGTGACCTAACAAAATTGCATGATCAACTGTATCAAATACTGAGCTGAGATCAAGTAGAATTAAACTTGAATTATCACCAGCACCAGCTGTGAGTAAAAGTTGTAAAGAATAAAAATTGTCTACTTTAAAGTTGTCATCCTTAAGATTTCATTCTTGGTTGATTTGGTGACACCCGTAGTTAACAGCAATTGCGGTCAGAAATTACTTTGTCAGAAATACAACAGAAAAACAACTTGTGTATCTGTTTACAGCGCAGCCAAACAAACTGACATTGTTTAAAATTGTTTAAATAAACTATTCAGTCTATAATCTAGTAGACTAGTCTTTTTTCATCATGTCATGAGAAACTGTGATCTAATTTCATGCTTCACACGGCACAAGTATTTTTCCACAAAATAGCAAGATACAGTAAAAGGAGTTGGTTATCTTTCTGAGGAGTTGGAGGTGTGCAGACTGTCGCCTGCAGCTCTTCATCTAACAGCTCACTCTGGCTGCTCCTGACATTTCCATTACTCCCTGACATATTTCAAACTGATCCGCTGATGAAAAACTGCTGAAAATGACCATGTCTTGTTATAGAATGTTTGCAGTCAGTGCTAACTGTGGTGACAAATACGTTGCGGTTCCTGTGGCTTCTTCACAATAAAAGCCAACCTGCGTCAGTGCTTTTAATGTGAAGCAGCAGCAGTAGGATGTTCTGTTTGGATTAGCAGTAACTTAATACAGATCTTATATGGTGTAAAGAGAGCAAACAGTAAACAGTGAAGCTGATATCAATGAGATTAAATTGTGCTGATTACATGCTGCATCGTTTCCTGTGAATCCCTCATGGATGGTAAGGCAACTTGAATCCAGCGAGGGAATGGTGGACTCACAGTTTACTTAATACAGTTTAATCCTCACACCGCATCAGAGCTGTATAAAGTTACTGTTAATGCAAATGGCTCATCCCACTCATAAAAGAGAGTATTCATAAAAGAGATTAACTTTAAGGAGCGTACTACGGTATGTTTAAGGCGTGAGCAACATTAGCAAAGAAAGTGGAACCATCAAAAAACACTATCAAAAAACTAGGAAGCATAATATCTGAAGGACTTAATAAAGGTTTTAATTGAGTGGTCATGTCCGTTAAAGTGCCTAGAGAAACAGCCTAGCCTATATACTCACCGGCCACTTTATTAGGTACACCTGTTCAACTGCTTGTTAACGCAAATATCTAATCAGCCAATCACATGGCAGCAACTCAATGCATTTAGACATGCAGACACGGCCAAGACAATCTGCTGAAGTTCAAAACCAAGCATCAGAATGTAGAAGAAAGGTGATTTAAGTGACTTTGAACGTAGCATTCCAGACGGGCTGGTTTGAGTATTTCAGAAACTGCTGATATACTGGGATTTTCATGCACAACCATCTCTAGAATTTACAGAGAAAAAAATCCAAGAAAATATCTAGTGTGTCCTCCTCTCCTTCCTGTCCAGGTCTGTTGTTTACTCCCCTCATCCCCTGGCCTTTTCGGGGACGTAACAACCACAGTGTACCCATTCTTCTAATGGCTACTTCCAGCAGGACAACGCGCCATGTCACAAAGATCAAATCATCCCAAACTGGTTTCTTGAACATGACAATGAGTTCACTGTACTCAATTGGCCTCCACAGTTACCAGATCCAACCCGGTACTAGCAAGGTGTACCTAATAAAGTCGCCGATGAGTGTATATTTCATATGGGCTCACTTACATCGATTAAACTTTATGCATCAGTAAAAAGGTTTTCCATAACTGATTTAATAAGTATATGCACTAGAAAAGTTGTAGTTTTCCAGTACAAATATGTTACTACTGTATCTTCTCCAATAAAAGGTGGGTCTCGAATAATGGCCGTGGTCGCCAATTAAGCATGATGTACATTTCCATCGGTTTAATTTAATAAATTTAACAATATATTTCATGCTATTTTCTGCTATCACTGCAGGTGTATGTTTGTTAAAGGGGAAATATGTAAGAATTGAGACTACTCTCCACCTGTCGAATTCATACTCCAAATGAATAGGGGGCAGCATCTCACATATCAGGTCAGAACTGCTGCTAAAGTTAACTTAGTTATCCATGCAGCTAACTTAGTTACGGTGATATTAGTTGACTGAGCAGAACTGGAGTCGGGTGAGCTGGAAACGGACCGGGATCAATAGCCTCCCAGTGAACACGGCCAGACCGGGACCAAACACAGCCTCAGACACCAACAGATGGCAATTTGACGACAGGGAATACAGTACAAAGGTGATTTACAGCGGCTCTGACCAGGACTCCGGGGATGCTGAAGACATGGCACGTTCAGGTGGGGACAGGAGAGTCATCAAGCAGGAGAGGAGCAAGAGGGAGGTCGGGCATCAGAGAGGCAGCAACAGCGTATAGAGCCAGAATATTTTTCACATCTAACGCGGTGGATTATGGATTTATTTCGACCAAACCAGAGTTGGTGATTGTTGGAACAGTTTAAAGACTAACCAAGATGGTTTTGGAGAGTTTTAGTTTATTACTGTGAGTATGAATGAAGTGTGTTTTACGATGAGTTAACAAGGCAATTAAGCTGGTCTTAGTTCGGTGAAAGAGAGACACATGAATTCAGAAGGTGTACGGTTATAATAAGGATAAGGAAAACAGGTGTAAGAATATTTCCTTTCTTGACATTCTGTGAGTTTATTTTGTTTATTTATTAGACGAAAAAACCTAAGAGAGTTTGTGTAACATAGCGAACTCGCGCTTGCACACACCTCCCAGCTGGAACTACCTGAGCCATACTATCGTATTAGTTATCGCCTCTTGAGGCATAAGTTTTATTACAACACAAATAAATACTACAGTACCATAAGCCTCAGCTGCTCTTGCGATAGAGAAGAAACCTGTCTTTGGAACAAATCTGTAGCAAATTCAGAATGCTTAGTCTTTGCCCAGTAGTTGCAGAATTCATCAAAAATTAACCCAGAATCTGAAAATGAACTGATTTAAACTACTGATTGTTTAATCAGATTTTCTAAAAACGTGTAACCTTTAGGTTCTGCTTGCCATTAGGGGCAGAACAGAATATCAAGCTCCACGATCGGATGTCTTTTTTTTTTTTTAAATAGCTCCTTGGGAGTCTCAGCTAACCTTTCTCATTATGTTTTTATGTACACAGGTTTGTACCATTGACTTTGTATCAAAGAACCAGGTATTTCTAACACATTTGATCCTCTTTTGTAAGGAGCAAAATGAAGAGTTCAGACAATCATAATGACTTCAAACAAGTCAACAGTTTTTGCTAGATAAGCTACCACTTATTTTGGAGGTGTAATAGGAAAAACACACGAATATCACGGTATTTTCCCTGCACAGGAAAGCCACAAAACTGTGGCAAGTATTGTACGTCTAAGCTGAACCAAGATGAATGATTTTCTAGTAGTTGCCATCTAAGCCTTGAAAGTGCTCCAACTGTCAGTCTCAGAACATTGTCTTGACAGCGAATGAACAGGACATTTACTCCCGGAACCCTGGACACCTGAAAGAGTTTCCCCTTGGGGATCAATAAAGTATTTCTGATTCCGATTCTGAAATAACCCTTCCCACGTCACTACTCTACTGGTTTCCGGATTCAGGTCTAGTTCTTTTAAATCAAAGTTTCACCTTGGTTTTTTACGTTACTGACACATTCCGTTAAAATTATATATTTTAATTACTGTTGATATTAAGCCGCATTCCACTGGCAGCACTGCTCATTATTTTATGTGTTGGCTGAAGGGCAGTGTATTAGCAATAATTACTCCACAACTAAATGGAAAAACAGTAAACAACACTAAAACTGCATGTTTAATCTTTACCATATATGAACCTCATGTTGAGAGTATTCGTCATCAGCCTGAACAGAGTCACAGTTTTTAGTTTGTTAGCACTAATTTAGCTTTGATAGCAGGTCTGCATAAACCTAGTCCCCCTCAGGCACATTAAGAGAGCTGTGGGAAAAGTTGTTTCTCCCACTCCAAAATACAGTTGTGCTGTTTTATTGCCATCCTATGCATGTATAGAGTATTCACAAGCCTATCTTAGTGTGTGGCAAGGCATTAATCACAGACCAGCATTAGGCTGCTGGGGGCTGCAGAGGGGTTCATGAGATTTAGGTTTCACTGGTCCACATGGCAATGCAAACAATATGAGGGACCTGGTTTGCTGCAAGCAGCTGCAACTGCATAAATGTGGCAGCTATTAGATGCTGTAGGTAATAGAAAATAAAAGTAAACGAGGTCCTTGCATCCTGACATTTTTGCTCGTAAATATAGTTATTGCAGCCCGAAGATCCACGTTTTATTCAGATTGTCCTGTATATGGGGCCATCTGTGGTTTTTAAGTATTAGGTTTCTATCATATATTGCTCATGATTAATTTATTTATAGTCAAAAATGCTTCAAAGTCTGGGATACCATGCACTGTTGCGGAGAGATGTAAAATCTCAATAATGCCTCATAACTTATCAGTAACCCAAATGAATAATTTCTCCAAGCAAGACCTCCATGCAATGTTGTTTATTCTTGTCATCTTTTATAAACAGTTACAGAAAACTGACTCATATACTTTCCATGCTATGAAGCAAAATTGGTATAAAAACATAATTGGATATTGATGGCTGTTGACTTATAAAAGCTTATTTATAGACAGGCTAAGGTTCCATAGGTGTCTTGCTATATAGAAAGTGGAGCTCTGGATTGGGTTGCATCTATACTGCATGATTGTGACACTGACGAAAGATAGCCAAAAATGATTTGTCTTCTGTTAATAGAGTGACGTCTTGTCATTGAGTGCGACCTCCTCTGTCATCAAAAACTCAACTCAGTTCAAATCATTATCAAACAAAATTTTGATCATGTGTCTGGTTAAATATGTCAACCATATTCCATATCAGCTTTTATACTGTCCGGTCTAAACAGTTTATATTTTTAGCAAACTAGTTTTATCAATTGGTTCAGTCAGGTACATACTGTAACAGTTACACCTGACAGTGGGTGTAAATATTTAGTAACAATCTCTACGTGAGAACTAGTCTGTGAGGTGAAACCTGTTTTAATTGCACTAACATCATAACTAGGCCTAAGTCTGAACATACAAACAGCTGATTCAACAGGCTGCTGGTGACTTGTTATTCTTGCCTTATTTTGGCAAGTAAACAACAAATCCACATACTATTTGCTCGATTATGTAGACACACAAACACATTGTCAAAGAATACTAACTGTAAGCATATTTACAGTTAGTATTCTGTAATGTACAGCAAACTCTCACAGTGCCAAGACTCATATGAAGATTACATCACCATGTGTCCGTTCAGCTGAAATTATGGACTTCTAATATCTCATCCTGCTGTTCTAGTCTTAGTCAATTTCTATAGGAGCTATCTTACTATCGGAAATTAATATGCTGTGTATCATTTCCTCACATAAATCTATGCAGTATAATACACACATGGCCACATTAACAGTCTGAAAATGTACATACTGTGTCAGTAGTTAAATGTACAGCAAAGTGACTTAAAAGATGTAAAAAGATGAAATACATGCATATGGAGCACATATGGGCCAGTGGATGACCTATAGTCCGTAAGTTCCATCCTCCCTCTCCTCCACCCCGTGTGAACACAGAGAAGAGTCGACCTCCATCCAACTTTCTGTCACTGACTCAGGCTTTGACAGAGTACCGTCCCAAAATTAAATACAGTGCTATTCATTTCTCAGAGACTTCCTGCCAAATATGTTGCTTCCATCTCCCTTCTCACCTCATTTCATCGTTATGATAGATTCTCTGATGCTTCCTTTTCACTAAGCTTCACCGTGAAACCATTTACTGATTCACACACTTCCATATGCACACGCTCATTCGCCACAGCAGACAATTCATACACAAAATCACTTTCAAACAAACAAGAGCAGAACCAGCACACACACACACACACACACACACGCATATCCCTACTCAAGGACTGTTGAAATGAAATTGAAATGAAAGCACTATTACAGTATCAATCTTTATCTAATCCATTCTGTGGAAAGAAAGGCCGATTGTAATTACCTCCAACACAGTTTGCTCTAACAAGTGCCAGCATTCACATCACTCTTCCTTACCTTTTCTTCTTTTTTCTTCCAATTCTGCATTCTACTGTTGAATGCCAGTTATACAATACCAATGGCAATCAATTTCCTATCATACAAAATACCCTTGGGGACTCTCCATTTCATTTTCAAACAATGCAGTCCAAGAATATGGATTAAGATGTACCACTGGTCTGTCTGTACTCTGGAGAAGGAGGAGCAAATCAGCGCATAATGTCTGGCCAAACACTGCTAACAAGACATTTGAAAAGAGTCACAATCCTTTTTACAGCTGTTGAGTGCTCATGCTGTCTGATCACTGCTTCCAGTTCTCGCTGAGGGACTGGGACAAAACCCAAGCATGGACGATATAAGTGAGCCCAAATGCAACATGACAGGATTATCAGGCCAGAGCCAGTGCAGGCTATCTGCAAATTCAGTTTCTGCTGGCTCCATGTGCACTCCAAATGTTACTCAATTTTCAGGAAAGTGACTAGAGAGCAGAATTTGGAAACAGGAAGGACTCTGGTGTGACAGACTCTGAGCTCTCTGTGCCTTTGGCTGACTTCTTGGAAAAAGGATATTAGAGATCTCCCTTCTGCTCAACTTGTTACTTTCAGGACTTGGAAACTCTTTCGTCACCAAAGCTGTTTACTGAAGAAGTCTTACATTGTCCATTAGCACTGCTCCAATGCTGGATGTCAAGACTGCTTAATTTATTATCAACTTGTGCAACCTTGTCTCCTGTAAAACACATCTCTATACTAATGTGCTTAGGCAAATTCGCTTAATGTAATTGCTGCTGGAATTAACTCCACTGACAACGTTTTCCAATCCAATTTCTTATTTGATTCAAAGCGCTTCATCTCTCCAAAAAAGCAGCAAGTTTATGATATTCGCTCCCAACTACTTTACCTTGACTGCTACTTCTGTCTGTATGATGTGTGCCATGGATCAATCAATTGCACTCACCTGATCACATAGCAGAGATGATAGCATAGATGATCAGATGGGTAAAAAAGGGTCATAGGGTGGAGGTCGGTGTGGATGGTTGGGTCGAGCGTGGTAAGTATGTGTCCACTCTGACCCTTGTAACCAAGACCTGGCCCAGGACCACAATATGATTGATATAATTAGATGTACCTAACACATCTTTCTGTTTGATCAGAGGGACACGTTGCTGGATATATTTAGCTACAAGTTAAATGCAAATAACAACTTGTAATGTTGACTAAGTTTGAGCGAATTGATTTTATATTTTTCCAGTGCAAATTTACTGTATATTTAGTCTAATCGAATATGGGGTCCCACTATATTGCCACAGGTCTTGAGTTTGTGTCAATGTGTCTAATAACCGATTGTATCTGAGCGGCCTCACTATCACCTCTGATCATGTGATGCGACATCATCATTCAACCCTCTCCCCTAGAAACTACGTTTATATACAACTAATTTGCAATAGCAAATACATTTTGAAGGAAACGTAATGCCAGCCAGATTATGTTTTCTAGTAAAATGATGAGGAAATGTTGTTACTTAACGCGGTTCGATCCCAGCTTCCCTCAGTCCACATGTCGAAGTGTCCTTGGGCAAGACCCTGAACCCCAAATAGCTCCCGAGGGCTGTGCCTTCGGTGTGTGAGTGTGTGTGAATGATTAGTTTCTTTCAACTGATGAGCAGTTGGCACCTGCCAGTGTATGAATGTTTGTGAATGTGATATGTAGTTGAAGCGCTTTGAGTAGACAGAAAGACTAGAAAGGCGCTATATAAGTACATTTACCATTTAATACAGAAAAAGCCCTCAGCGACTCGAGACACAACGTGTTTATTAACATTTAACTGAAACCACGATCTTTCCCTAACCTTAACCAAAGTGCTTTTGTTACCTAAACTGAAGTCTCTGGAGTCAAAGTCCTGTGCTTTGTACCCCCACCATCCAGCCAGTGTTGGTGTTCTCTCTCTACTTGGGTCGACCACATTGGATCAGGTCTAATGATCTTAAGGTCTATTCTGATTGGGTCTGACTCTCCTTGGGTTCTATCCTTGTACAGATAGTCTTTTTTTCCTTCTTTTTAGAAAATGAATTCATGCACTTTTGGTTCATGTCCACAGGCCATTTTAGGATAGGAATTTCTGACTTTTGGGCTCCTGAAAACTTTGACACTGGGGACCGAGTTTAGCATTTCACGTGTCATTAGGTTTAGGCCACTAAAACATTTTGTTTGTTTCCCTATAATATTCACTCCTGGCAACTAAAACATGTTTAACATTTTTATGGTTATGCAAATCAAAGCACTTGGTAAAGTTTTGTAAAATATGGTGGTTTTGGTTAAATATTGAAAAAATGTCAGCCTTGACTTTTGCAAGAACCACCATCTTTCCCTCACCTTAACCAAGTGGTTTGTATTTGAAACAGAACAAGTAACACTTTAGTTGCCAGGAGCACATATAGTACAGAAACAGTTTTGCAGATATGTTTATTACAGTATTAACAGCTGGGTTGGCAGTGAACAGTTTTCAGACACATACAATATGAACATTTTCATATGTTGATAAAAAACACAATCCTGGCAGTATTATGCTTCCTTCAAAATGTATTTGCTAATGCAAATTTGTTGTACATTAAACTCGTTTTTAGGCAAGAGAGTGCCCTCATGATATCACAAAGAAAGCTCATCCAAACGTCAGTGCATACAAAGATAAATGGGTAGGAGGAAACAGAGGAAGGTTCTTTATAAAAATTACTATTGTTAATGCTGACAGTGTTTTAATGTGCTGCCTGTTTGTTCACGGGCAGCCAGCACCCTTATCTCGAAGGACAAGATAGATAGTTCAGGAAGGTGCTTATCTCGAGAAACGGGATCTGATTCTGCTGTTTGTCATGGTAAATGTAACAAAGAATTATTTTTATAGTGAGTGTTTGTGTTTTTTGTGTTCTGGTATGCTGGTGTCATTCTCCATTTCTTCTCCTGTGGTTTTTTTGTGAGTCACGGTTGTGTGCATGTTTAAAGAAAAAAAAAAAGTGCACAGCTCACTATTCAAACAAAAAATATGCTTTGAAAACAAGTCATATCCCATTTGTGCTCCTTGAAATATCCCTAAATCCCAGCAGACTGACATCTCCCTGCTCATTGTCGAAGATGTCTCTGTATTCTAAAGAGAGCCTGATCAAAGCAGCCTCCTGTTGGAACAGCACAGCTGTAGACTCTCCCTCCATGTCGTTCAGAAAGCCGACCCCGCTGCGATCAAAACAAGACTCTCAACAGATCTATCCATGCTCTCTTTTACTGCCGTGGTACATCTGTTAATGTCTTTCTACCCCTACCTTTCTCCACCCAAAACACTTCATTATATATACTGTAAATCCTTTTATCCTCTAAGCTAGCTTCCACTTCTGATTTGAATGACAGGAACATAAGCACCAGCAAAATAAATAGCCGTGATTTCTTTAAAAAGCTTAGTTTAAGACCTTGAAGACATTCTTTATACTTTTAACATGCTATATTTAGATGTACCTAACACATCTTTCTTTTTCATCAGAGGGACATGTTGCTGGATATATTTAGCTAAAGTTAAATGCAAATAACAGCTTGTAATGTTGACTAAGTTTGTTATCAGATCAAATTTATTGCAAAAGACTCGATCCATAGTTTTAAAATTTGATGAGAAGATGACAAGAAACAATAATGAAATGATTTCTCAGCACAAGGTCCACTTACTCGCTTGTTCCAAAGATTTGAATCATATCACAAGGTCTTCATCAGCTGATCATCATCAGAGAAGTTCAAACATTTTATTTTTGTGAAAAAAAAAAAAATTCAATCTATAAAATGATCTCTCTTATTTCCACATTTTGAGCAGCCACAAAACCAGACCATGTTGGGACTGGTCTGGCGTTACGGCTGGAAAGACCAAATGGATTGGTGGTGTCAGCAGCGACTGTGGTGTCTCTCTCCTGTCTGGCAGCTTCACCAGGTTTGTCAAAGACATGTAAAAGTGGCTTGTTTGTGAAATCATCAGATTTTTCGTGCTGCCCTGTGTGTTCAGCATGCAGAGGAAGTAGAACTGTCCAGAATTTTGAAGGTAAGAGGGACACACTTTTTAAGTGTCTAATATGACTGTAATGAAGCACTTCTCTCAGTAAAATATTAATTTTGAAACGAGTAACTAGTAGTATAGAGAAATATCCAAAACAGAAAATAATACGGTCGACACTTGAGGGAAACTGGAGGCTTCAAAGGCTACTATTAGAAAACTCACTACAACGAAATGCTAATGATAGGGGAAAGAACTGTGACACTTAATTTACACTACAGAGGATTGATCCCTGAGGTACTCCAAGATCACGATTAAGACACGTATGGGATTGGATCACTATATTTCTGACCTGCTAGCCCCACATGTGTATGCTAAAGTGTAACCTGAGATCCTCAGGTAGGTCTTTGTAGGAAGTTCCCAGGTCAGGGCTAAAAAACCAGAGGGCCTTTGTTATTTTCTCGATTAATTTAATTAATTATTGCTTGGTCCATAAAACATCAGAAAATAGTGAAAGGTGCCCATCACAATATTCTAGACCCGGGGCAAAATAAAACTTACAGTATGATTACACCAGTCAATCTTATATGGTGTCTAACTGAGATAATTTCCAGAGAATTAAATTAGAGCTGAATGAGTTCCCCCACAGGAGCCCCCTAGATCCAATTTTGAAAATCACTGATCTCTTTTACAGCATCTCTTCTGAGAATCAGACCCACAAACCCAACCTCCAGCAAGATGTGAACAAGCACAAGGGATTTCGAAGATATGATCTTAATGTTAAAAAACAAAATTAGAGGAGGATTTTTGAATACTGCACAGGCAGCTGCAGTTGCACGCCTGCAGGAAAACAGCTTTGTTTTAAACTCTAAACTCATGACCAGAGTCCAGGGTGATAAGAATGAGCTCAAACTTTCTTCACTGTTGGAGATCAACAGACAAGATCTCATTGTTGGTTGATCTGATACACACCTGGTGATTAATGTTTGGTACTGGATGACAGGGAAAACAATGTATGGCCTGCTTTTCTCTGGTGCCACCCTCAGTTCTAACTTTGCACATGAGGCTAATGGCAGCATTTCTGTGCTGGATGTTCATCGTCCCATAGGAATGAATCCCAGTGTTTTCCACAGTTCCTCCTCTAGTACAACTGTCAGAGCAAAACCTCCACAGAAATATCAATATCTAATAGACAGATTATCATACAATTTGCAAAGCACATTCATTCTCTCAAAGGGATAAACCATATAAACCTTTTTCTATCTAATGAACCCACTGCCTTTCCTCTAGCACCAATCCTCAGTAGGATGTAATAAAAAAATTGCAGCCTGTAAGGGCCGCTAGTGGAGCTTTAGACTTGAGTTGAAAAGTAAACTGTCAGTTTTATTATCACAAAGTCATTTGTGCATCTGGCCACCGGTGTCATGTGTGTGTCTCCAGATGGAGGTTTAGTGAAGATGGTTTGCCAATTTATTGCTCAACAATAGTCATATGGAGAAGGAACCAGATGTACACTGGGGATGAGCAGTTCCAGCATTGCTTAACATCTCATTGTCAATCAGGCAGGAAAACAGAGTTTCAGCACAGCTGCGTCTCCAGCAGTTGGTGATGGAAAGCACCGAGGGTCAATTCCATTTAAATGTATTTAATGCTGTATGTCCATGCAGTACAACTCTAAGACTTTGAGAGACTTGTGAAATGTGAATGTGTATTATAGACTACTGACAATCGATGCTCTCTAATCAGACTGAGGAAAAGTAACAAGAAACATAACAGTAGTAAATAGTTAACATGATAATCTGTGGAATCTTCAGTTTTTTCTAGTTAGCATCTTTCATGCCAGGAGCTCACTGCTACGCTGCTTTTGTATCTTGATCAGCTGTCAATCAAACAGTGCAGGCAGCACTGTGACGTATCTTCCCTTTCATCTCCAGTTTGAGTTTGTTTTGGTGCGTGGCACACTTTGCTTTGTCTGGTCTGCCTCTAAATAGACCCCTCTGATGGCGGACATTTCAGTTTGTCAAACACAGGCGCAACTAGTAGCATTAATAATGTCCGCATTACATTTAAGTATGCCAGTGTCAGTGGTACTGGCACTGTAGTCACTGGAATGGTTTCCTGCCACACCTAAATGGAAGAGTGCTTGTCCTGCAGTGAGAAAGATCTCCACGGAAATGAGGAAAAGGTGGTACCTCAACAGTAATGAACTGAACCGCACCTTCTCTGTCAGAATCAAGATAACATTGCAAATATAGGATTTATCTAGCTTTTAATTGAAAACATGGTTTCATGTATAACAAAAGAGGCTGCTTTTTTCGAGATAGTCAAACATTACATTTTACAAAGAAAAACATTTACACACCACCTCATCTGTTAAACAAATGACACCCAACGCAGATGGTGCTTAAAATGGCACATACCAGAAAAATAGTATTTGGAGTATTATTGGTTTTCATTATACCAGAATTTGTTACGTTTTTTTTTGCTGTCTGTGGGCAACATATCAGAAGTAATATTCAAAGCTATCTTTATAAACTGCATGGATATAGGATTCACAAGCTCATCTGGTTGTGCTCTTTATACAGAAGCTGTTTCATGACCAAATGATTAGCACTGTCACTAGTCATTATTTTTCTATGAGGATGTACTGAATGCTAATTTTTTCACATTCAAAATGCAACTGAAAAGTTCCGGTTGGGGCTAGCTATCCAGGTGTTAAAAATGGTTCAGTTAAAGCACCACTAATCAGTTTTTTTTTTTGGTTTGCAAGCTGAATATCACACACACACACATACACATACTTATAAAGTTGATATGGATAATGTGTTAGCAAACAGTTGCTTATTTACACATCCATCTGACACAGAGCGACATCATCATTTATTTGACGTTTGTGTCCACTGGATGAATGTAAGGCCAATATTCACTCTCCTTTTAGTTCTGGTTTGGTCTAGACCATAGACTGCATATAAAGATGGACGACATGACAGCTCCCCAAAAGTGAAGCCAAAACATCTCGACCGCCCCCTGGTGACTGGCTGAAGTATAGGTCATAAACCATAACTTTGGTTCTAATTAGTTATTTGATGCTATAAAAAGGAGGGTTCACATCATGACTGACAGCTGAGGCCAGCTCGCGATTGAGTCAACCGGGTGTATGGGCGGGACCTCAATACCGCGGCTCCATCCCCGATCACTACAGCGCAGACTCTGGCTCCAAATGACGTCTACACTGCTCCCGTATCCGGAATATTTTGGCTTCATTTTTGTACAGTGGGAGGAAGTGGAGACGTCCTGCTAGATGTTAAACTTTCTTCACCGGCTAGTCACTAGCTTTATTTGTCTGCTGTTTGGTGCTGGGCAGGTAGTGTACAGTGGCTTTATCAGAGCTTTTTCACTAAAAACAGCTGCCTGCAGCTGGAAACAGGGTTAATGAGAGCTGTGAGAATGAACCAAAACAGAAAAGTTAAAAGCTGGAAAACTAAAACTATGAGCTGAAAGAGGGGAACTGCGGAGCTGGGGGATCATTATCTAATTTTCTCTGCTGTGTTATTTAACCAAAAGCAGGAATCCTTTCGATCAGTTTGTGACTTGCTGCCAGTCTTTCAAAATTCCTCCTCATCCATTGTTGTCAAAGGTCCTTCTAAATGTGAAGCCACTGAAAAATCAAATAATAGTCCACTCTTCCTGACATGAGCACTAAATTAATTTACATTTGTATATCACAATCTGGTGCTTCGAAGTGCTGCAGACATTTTCTTTTTTTTTCTAGAAATGTAATTCCCCCTGAATATTTTACAGTGCACTTCCACCCACACACACAGCCTACATCATTGTGCTGCAACGTTTCAAATTAAGACTGACAGCATGGATTTGAGTGCAGAAATGACAGTTTCACTTTTGTTTGGTTTAAGGTTTAGTAAAGTGAGTGAAAAAGAAGCAAACACATTTTCAACCACAATAGACACACACAACCTACTGCTTTCACACTCCTGACCCTGCAGCCTGACCTCGGATGATTCAAAGAGAAAGAGGAAGAGAGGGGCGGTAGAAAGTGATGAAAGCTCACTGCCTCTGCTTTTGTCCTCCCATGCCTTCACACTCCCCCACAAACATACGCACACACACCTGTCACCTGTCCTCACAGGGGTTGCTGTGCAGCATTTTACCTTTTTAAACATGTTTGTATTATCAGTTTAAATCTAATGTGTGTCCAAAAACTGTTTTTGAAAGTGAAAAGGTGCAGTGAATCATGTCACATTATGGAGCTCCTAATCCGATGTTAATACACTAGAACCAGAACCTGGCTGCAGGGATTTGCTCCCATTCAGACACAAGAACATTAGTGAGCTCCAACACTGATGTTAGGTGATAAGGCCTGGCGGAGTTCCAGTTCATACCAAAGTTGTTAGATGGGATTGAGTTCAGGGCTCTGTGCAGGCCAGTAAAGTTTTTCCTCACCAAACTGGGAAACCATTTCTTTATGGAGTCGGCCAAACAAACTGTTGACACAGAGTTGGAAGAACACTGTTGTCTAAAATATCAATGTACGCTGTAGCATTAAGATTTCACTTCATTGGAACTAAGTGGCCTAGACCAAGCCATGAAAAAGAGACCCAGACCAAAAGCACACAGAGCTATATGGACAGGTCCACTTTTGGCCTTACACTGTATGTTTAAGTGGAGTTATGAGGTGTGTACAGATCCAACACAAAGAGAAATGGAGGGGTGTAGGGGCTGAACTAACAATTGTTTTATTTTTTGAAATTCATTAACTCTTCAATCTTTAGAATACCATAAAATAGTTTAAAACTGCCTATCACATTAACCATGTTTCCATAAACGTATTTAATGCGCATTTTGAAGTATCGCATTAGAAAAGGTTGATGGAAACAGCAAAATTCGAAACTTCCTAAACTTCGTAAAGGCTTAGTGGTAGCGCGGGTCGTCCACCAACTGGAAGGTCGGCGATTCGATCCCTTGGGCAAGACACTGAACCCAAATTGCTCCCGAGGGCTGTGCCTTCGGTGTGTGAGTGTGTGTGAACAATGAGTTAGTTTCTTTGGACTGATGAGCAGTTAGCATCTGCCATCAGTATATGAATGGGGTGAATGTGATATGTAGTGTGTGAAGCGCTTTGAGTAGTCGGAAGACTTGGGCTATATAAATAAATGACGTGACTTGATGTCAATATCTCCATAGGAACCATTGCTGCTGAATTTTAAATCTAATTTTTCAAAACTGTGATCACCACAAATGAAATTCCATGTCCATTGTACTGGGGTAGAGACAAATATCTCAAAACCTGGACTAATAAAACCAAAGCTACTTATATGGCTAGATACCAGTAGAGGTAAGTGAGAAAATATGTATTTTCATTTGGGTGAACCAACCCTTTAATGTTTTAAAGATACAAAGGCAAAAGGGGATGTTGCTGACAGAAAATAAGAGAAACAGCTGGAGTTTCTGCTGACTTGCAATCTGTGAGCCGAAGTATGCACCGTCTCACACCGTCAGTGCATGATGTGACAGCAGATGTCTACTATCAGACAGGAAACACATCCACTGGCTGTTTGTGGCTTGCAAACACTGACAAAAATATTTCAGTAGTCATATTCATATAAACAAAGCTATTTAAAATCTTGCTTCATGTTATATCTGAATACATAATGATATACTTTAAGTGTCCAATGCAGGGCTGTAGCTACCATTAAGGACACTGAGGTCATCTCCTCTGTATTGATGGGGGGAATTTTATTCATTTTTTTTTTTTTTTTGCAACATGGGGGGGTTTACATACGGCTGATACCAGTATTTTTCTTGAGACTTTGACTCATGATCATGATAGTATTTCTAAAATCCTGGTCCCATGTGATTTCTAAAAGCATTTGCAGATGCTTTACCACCATGAAAGAGTACATTGTGGAGGAAATGCTTAAATTTCAACATACAAAAGGTATCAGCACTAAGTTTCAATTCAAATATATTGCTCTGAACTGAAACCTAAACCATGGCACACAGCAGTGAGAAGGTGGGCTTTGCAGGAATACAAATAGTAGCTTATTGCTGACTTTGCTCAATACACACAAAGCAGAAAAGCAGGGGAGCGTACAAATGCCAGATGAACATAAAGGAAGAGAGAGAAAGCAAACGCAGCAACAGTGAACAGACTGTAGCGCAGCTCCTTCCTGTCAGTGTTGTCCAGGACAATGTGACAAACAGCATTCACAACAAGTAAACATTCACTTGAGCATGATTGGATGTTGGGAAGATAAAACCATTTTTCATTTTTAATTCTGCTCACAAAAACAAGCAACTTTCACTGTTTTCTTTTTAGCCTGAATGCAAACTTGACAATTCAGGTTTGATGGTGGAATCTTGAAAAAGAACAAAACATATCTTTAGACCAAAGAACAGAGATGATCATATAATTTTCTGAAAAGGTTGATACCATTTTAAAAGGTGCTATTGTTAATCAACCAAGACATTTGATTCTAAAATGAATCAACATTTGTTTGAATGTTTTTAAGATTTTAGAGTTAATCATTTGTCTATATTTTTGTGTGTCAAAACCTCCCATAAACTCACTTTTTCTCATCTCTGCTTTCACCTCACTAATATCTTGGGTCAGTGCCTGAGGCAGCAGTGACTGTCAGTCAGGTCAGATCCAAAGGGCCAAGAACTGTGGGATAGCAGTCCAGAAATACAGCAACATCTTAAACACTTCTGCCTCTCCCCTTCAGCTCACCACCACTGTGACTCTGTGACACTAGTTTACACAATACCACAGCCGAGACAGCTCTGTTTCTTTGTTTGTTCGAGGAAAGAAAAGGAAAGGTCGGGGGCAAAATGTTTAACTTCTGCTTATTTTGTAGAGCAGTTTTGTATGCATGCCAACAGTAAACTACTGCATCTTTATCTTCACTAAATGCTTGATTAACAGCATGATACTGATAAAATAATAATAAAAGATTTGTACAGAAAAAGGGTCCATGATTTTGCTGAGATATTTCAGTTCTCAATCAACTGATAACAACTTGGCCTTTGTAGATATATTGACAATTGACCGACTGATTCATTTCAATGAGGCCACTGTGTTTGTGGAACAGGAATGCTAACACAGGGGTCCCAGGGAAAAAACTCAGGATCGCTCAGCAAAAAAGTTGGGCCTGTCTCAAGTTTTGCTGCAACCCAATGGAACCTCATCTGGCAAATGCACATTCCTGGTAGATCACTTTGTAATGTGAATGGTGTAGTTCTACCGTTTACCATGGCCATTGCGATAACGTGCCAGAGGTGTAAAATCCTTCCTCATATGGTGTCTCACATAAATCGATTACTCAAACTGGATTTCATGGATCATATTTCATTGTCTCACCGGTACTTAAAACAACACACCGCAATCGATGCAGCTCCTTGCAATTTTTACCTGTGCTGTTCTTTGGTCTGAATGCCCTGAAAGACAGCAAAGATGGGAATGGAAGATGTAGTTGACATGCAACACAGGTCCCAGGCGAGGTTCACACCTATGTTGTTGAAGTAACAACAAGTTACTCTCTGACCTACTGAGACAAGAAAACTTTCTTCATATATTTACTATAACCTAAAAAGGTTTTCACTTGCAGAATATCCTGTGATGCTACCGTGGAAGGATGTACTGAAATCCAGCCACCACTTCCTGTGCACACTGGACCATTTACGGTGAAGATGAACTTAAACAGAAATCTGCATAATCGATTTTCGATACTTCGTAGCTAAACAGTAGCTTGCGAGAATGTGTCGGCTGTGATGCAAGCTTGTGGAGAAGAGGGTCAATCTACATCCTAACCCTCACCTTTGGTCTTGAGCTTTGGGTAATGATCGAAAGAAGATTGCAGATAAAAGCAGCCAAAATGAGTTTAATTTGCATAGTGGCTGGGCTCACCCTTAGAGATATGGAAGGAGCACAGTTCTGCAGTACCCCTGTAGAGTGTTATGGTCAGAAAAGCCAACTCCAGATTCCATATCCATGACAAAAGGGTAAATAGCATGATGAGTCATGTCAAGATGTTTCCAAGTTATACCACTTTAAAGTAATTCCACACTTATTTGGTCATGAAAAAGGAGAAGTTAAAGTGATGACTGAATGGAAATATCAAACGATGTACAGCGCAAAGAAACAAATCTCTCAGCTATAACAGATACGGCTGACTTTCTAATCAGTGTCTCTAAGCATTTCCCACTGCAGAGAACTTGAAGAAATAGGAAGACATGCGTCATCAGCGTGCGATTTACATCAAATGCAGAAAGCAGCGTGGTCTTTATTTACTGTAGCAAGGAGGAAAGTAAAGGTGTCGAGGTTGGGCATGTAACGTAATGTTGGCTTTTTGTTCCAGTGACCACGATCTTTCCCTAACCTTTTTTTTATTATTTCTACTTTATTGGATAGTCACAGTAGAGAGATACAGGAAAGGCAGGGAAGAGAGAGAGGGAATGACATGCAGCTAAGGGCCCGCCCTGATTCAAACCCGGACTTAAGGACTCAGCCTTAATAATGGTACATGCTCTACCAGGTGAGCTAACGGGGCGACTGATCTTTCCCTAACCTTAGCCAAAGGTTTTAGTTACCGAAAAAACATACCTTGAAATAATAAGCAAATTAACCTTAATTTATCTGCAAAAACCAAAGCATCTGAATGATTATATTATTATATCATTCCTCAGAGTGGATGCTCAGGCCATGGGATTTCTGAACTTATCTGAACTCATTTCTGAACTTTTTTTTTATACAGTAACGTTGCCTATGGTATGTATGAGCAAGAAGGTGTACATACAAAAAGTTTCTTCAGGACTAACTGAGGTGACATACAATATTTCATATACAGGATACATTGCTGAAAAATCATCAGCTTCACTTCACCTATTGAGAATGAATGTCTTAAAATAGATTTCATTCTGCGTGAGGGAAAAATCTATTTGGGCTTAAAAGCAAATTGCACTGTGATGACTTGTTGCCAAAAACATAAATATTCGAAATGCATTTCTTTTCCCTGTAGGAATAATTATAGGTTAAAAATCCAAAGACACTGACAGAGCACACAGTGTCAAATAAATGTTTGCTGAAACAAATATTATACATGCATAA
Source organism: Siniperca chuatsi (assembly GCF_020085105.1). NCBI lineage: Eukaryota > Metazoa > Chordata > Actinopteri > Centrarchiformes > Sinipercidae > Siniperca > Siniperca chuatsi. The sequence goes on along the minus strand of NC_058063.1, from coordinate 2,609,035 downwards.
ATGCACGCACAAAAACTCCCCAAACTCTACTATCTACTATGACACTTTGCTCTTTAAGTCGCCATGGGTCTCTTGAATGCGCCTTTACTCTGAGCACTTATAAAATCCATCCAGCTTCATTTGACAGCTCAAGGGGCCTTGAAACTTCCCTTATAAATGTTTCAAGGGGTGAAATGCCAGGCCATGCAGAAAAAAGTCAGAAAAAAGTTCTCTGAGGCAGTTATGAAAAATCTATCAATAATAGGTGTTCAGTTCTGTTTTATGAAACAAACCTGGTTAGGCAGTCCAGAACCTTTCTGCTTGGCTGAGTTTGAGTGTTTGCACAAATTTAGTTTGTTACTGTGTCTTATCAATATAGGGCTAGATACAGGCCAGAGAAATACAATAAAAATAATGCTAATTGATTGGTGACATGATCAATACTAACCCAGTTGCCTAATGGAAGCCTTTAGTTTTAAGTGATCAAAAGGAAACAATTTATTTCTTAGATTTTAATTTGCTGGGTTTCAATGGGCAATTTTTTTAAACCACGTCAGGCGAATCCTAGTGGGTATCATCAGTGTGACTGTGTGATGTGCATGCAAAAGCTCCTCTGCATGATGGCTACTGTAGACAACCCCCCTCCACAAAGCGCCTGCACCAGGTGTGGATCCATGTGTGCACTCCCTAATCTTGCCAGGGTGAATGTCATTGGCATCTCCAGCGTGCTCGCAAGGTGAGAGGTAATCTAATCACTAGGGAGACAGAAAGTAGATATGGGGTAGGTGGGAAGATGAAGAGGTGGGAAGAGCTCTGAGAGGGCTGGGAGATTAAAAAAAGACTTTAAAAAAAAGTCTTAGAACTACCCCAACAAATAATTGAAGGACATAAAACAGAGTATAAAGCTACAACAACAAATGGTGATAGATGAAACCTCTGACACTGAGCAGCGTCTTCTGTGTTTGAAAAAATGAAAGAAGGTGAAAGTATGAAAGGAGGTGAATGCTACCGTAACAGATGTCCACTTAATGACTCTGTCACATATTTTTGTGAAAGATGATTTTCTTTCTGGACATGCAATTAATAAGATTAACCCCCAAGTGGAGGGGCGGGGTTAATTCCCCCACGTAGCCATATCTGGCAAAGTATCCTTGAGCAACGACACTTACAGGCTGGATATACTCCAAAATGGGCACAGACAAAGACAGTGGAAGCGCTTCCAAGTCTGTTACTTCGTTGTGGCTACAGTGCGTTTGCAGATGATGTTGCATTGCAGCAAAAGTTGAATAAGCAAGTTCAGCTTTTTTGCCGAAAGACATTGCATTTTTTTGCCAGAGCCACGAGCCACACAACTACTTTGGTCACTTTTCATGTGAACAACTGAGCTCTGGGAGAGCCATCAGGGTGGCTGTGTGAGGCAATCACTATGCTGGCAGGCTGTTTGCCTCACCTTTGACTGTGGCCATTCAGAACAAGTATCAACACTTTTGCATTTAGATATGGTCAGACGACATGTCACACAAACTAGTTTGTTTCAAGCATACCGAACCCTTTAACCTTTACCTACCCCAGGGACAAGGCAATCTTGTGACCTTTGACCTACAAGAAAAAAAACCCTTCTATTTCCTCACTTTACATCCACAGTGCATGGTCCAGAGCATGGTTTAAGAAGGCACAAAGTTTTAAATTCAGACCCTCTTCAAAGCCAATAGCAAAAAAATTATCAAATCAAGTGATGACGATTCAACCAGATGGAGGAAGGCAAGACATGCTGTGTGCAGTTGCCAAAATCATTATCAACATGTAAAGGATAAGTCTTAGAAAAGTGTCACCAACCATCTTTAATACTCAGCCTTGCTTTCTCATTAATTTCTAATTCCACTGATCTCCTGTACTGATGCTAACCCTTTTCATTTCCTCTAATAATGACACCGGCCAGACGAGCATCAATATCCACTCGTTAGCATGCCGGTTAGCGGGCAGGACTCTGGTATGCAGATGAATGCATGGATCTGAATCATTCTGCGTGGTAATGTTTCTCAGCAGGGCTCCACTTTCTCATTATTGTAACCATTAAGATGCACAAGAGGCAGTCAGATGCCTCCAGTGATCACCGTCAATTACATGGTGCCCATTGGGGGAGCTGGCCTGAGCCTGTCAGCAAATCATCAACAGGAAGATGAGGATGAACTGACAAAGGCCTGACGTGCTGCTATACTTAGACGCTTTCAGGTTTGTGCTTCAACCCAAAGCTCCAGTCATTTCACTGTGTCAGGCCAGCAATTATGAAATCAAATGAAATTGAAAAAAAACAAAAACAAAGAAAAACCTTTATTTCTAATAACTTTGCTGCAAACTGAGGATTCATTAACTTAAGTGTTGCTCTAAAAGCCACACCAGTTTTTTAAAACCTGGGTTACTTACTTACTTTATTAGTGTTCACTTCATTGATGGGTTCTGGGGACACAGAATGTCCCCCAGTATTCTTTATTTTGACTAGGGCTGGGTATCAAAGCTCAATACTTCTTTGGTACCAACCAAAATATGTCCATAGTATCGAAAACTGTCAAATACAGAGAGATGACATCAAATGGAATCTTGTTTACTTATTCTTTGATCAGATACTTCCTTCCGTTCATTTATTATTATTTTGGGCATTTTATCCCTTTATTATATAGCGATAGTAGGGAGATGACAGGAAACAAGGCTGAGAGAGATGCAATAAAGGCCCCCGGCCGGAATCAAACCAGGGATGCTGCAACCCATTTGCTGTCCGGGCCCCTCAGCTGTGGAAGGCCCTGCTTGAGAATCTCAGGCAGACAAACTCAGTGTCCTCTTTTAAATATCTTCTTAAAACTCACTTCAATCTTATGGCTTTTTCTTAAAATGATGTTATTTATTGTAACTATTTTAATTATTTTATCTTGTTTTATATCTTATGTTTTGGATCTTATTGACTTTTATTATTGTTTTTATTGTAAAGCACTTCCTAACTTTGTTTTTGAAAGGTGCTATATAATTAAAAATATTATTATTATCATTATCATTATTATTATCATCATCATCATCATCATCATCATCATATTTTGGTCACAATTCTTGAAAAAAACAAATTTAAGGCAACCGTCTCAACAGAGTTTGTGTTATGTATATTTGTGTAAAAAGTTTATATCAGCAGATATAGTGCTATGATATTTTTAAAATATGTCACAAGAAATGTATTGTGCATCCAAATTTTGGGTCAGGTAGACCAATTTTGACCCTCAGAAAGAAAATGTTTGTGTGTGTATTGAACAAATAAATATGTATTGCTTGCTTGTTATTGTTTGTACCATGCAAACTCTGTTTTGGTTCCGTTGCCATCAGTGAGGTTTCCTTTTTTATGTGTCAATACATTCATCATTAAAACATTTACTCATTCCATTGCCCCATCCCTTCACCAGAACACACATACTCAGCATCCTCTCAAATGTCTGAGCTGTTGCTGAAGCAACTACACCATGCTATTCTAACTCGACCATTTCTAAGGTGCTGCTACAGAGCCTTTTAAGGACAGATTTACAAACTAAGCCTTCTATTGTACTACTGTTAATCTTTTTGGAATATGCTGTGCTAAGTTAAAACTGTCTGTTCTTTTGATGAACTCCTTTCCTCCTCATCATTTTTGTAAAGGGCACAAAGTCTTTTATGTGCTTGTCTTCCCACCTGTGTGTGCATGTGGATGTAAAGTACAGTACAAATGTGTGCCCTCGCAACTGCATGTGGACCAGTGAGGCGGTCTGTGGGCTGAAAATGAGGGCAGTAAAAAGCCTCAATAATCACACCACAGAGTCAAGCGTCCCCTCTGGATAAAAGTACAAAACCACAAGAACAGACGTCATTCATTCATCCATAAAACAAGTTGGGGTTTTTTTTTAAAGCATCTTGCAGCCACAGTCGTCTGTGATGATTAAATATGTAAGCTACCAAGGCCATAGAAGTTCTGAGAGATGGTGTAATTGGAAATTTGTTTCATTATGTATGCACATATTTGGACACACTGATGAGTATGGATGAAGCCTTTTGATTTTTACGCCCTTATGGCCTTTACACAATGTAACATGTATGATGATGGAATGAGCACTGTAGACTCTTGGCCACAAGCAGACTTTAGACTTTAACTCTTGTTGCGAGAGATCAGAAAGATCAGAGAAAGGTTGATGAGATATCTGACCTGCGTCACAGTCTCAGCCTCCCTCTTGGTCCGGCCTTGAGAAAGCCACTGCACCGTCACTGTCCTTCCCCCCCACTGCCCTGGAGGACACAAAGCAGGTGGGAGATTAATAAGATGTAGGACTGCTCACATAGACTGTAACATTACATGTGAGGCAGGTCAACGCCGATGGGAAACGCTTACTGGTAAAAGGTTAGAAAGAGCGAACAGAAGAGAACAGTGTAAACTTCCTGCACAGTGAAGTGTCGCTATGTCAAACAGCGTTACAATATAAGTGCTCCGTTAAAACTGTTCAGTTACAATGTAAAAAGACGTTAGTTGCCACACATGCACAAGCCTAATTTCCACTCCCACAGTTATCCATAAATAGATGCAGACATTGCTTTAATCACCTGTTTGCCTATCAATACTTCAGTATGTCCCAAAAATCTTCAGACCTGTTTAAAGCTGAAACAATTCATCTATTAGTTAGTGGATCAACAGAAAAAATAAATCGACAACTATTATTGTTTCCCCCATTTTTTCAAGCAAAAATTGTGAATAAATGCCAATTTTTATTAAAAAGAATGACAAAGAAGTAGCATAATTTCACAGATAGTGTCACATCAGCAAAAATCCCCTAACAATGCCAATGCAGCTGTCAATATGCAAGACCTTTACGCACAGCTGTGGCTATTATAAAACCCATATTTTTATTAATTCATCATCATTGGCGCTATATAAATAAAATTGATTGAATTGTACCTATAAACCATCAGCAGCAGTAATATTGTATCATCATCAAACATTAGAAAGGTAATCAATGATTTAGTTTGTAGCACTCTTTTCAAAAAATACTTTACTAAGAACTTCACAATAAGGGATGGAGGATAAAGCTGAGCTGAAACTCACTGTAAAGCTCCACAAAGCCGAGGGCAGCTGCAAATTCAGGTGATAATTCAACGTATCCTCATAGATCGTATGATATCTTACAAAACGTTTTTTGTAAATAAAATACAATTTTTCATGCATAATCCTACGAATGCCCAGTAACCAGAATAGGGTACCATCAAATAAATAAAATAAAATGCTCCCATTGGGCCATCCCCCCCTGTTAAAAATGAACAAATCGCCTACTGCATACACGTACACACCCAGGAATTAATTCTGCAGTGCATTTTTTGAATTTGCTTCTGGTGGAATGTAAACAACAGATAGAGATAGTGATGATAATATGGATTTCTTCTTCACATAAAAAGTTTGACATTTGTGAGACAGTGTCCGTCCACTTTGCCTGCGTTTGAGCACCAAGCATCATCGATGTGAACACAGAGTCCTCCTCCTTTCATCTTGCTGGAGTCTTGCGCTCCTTCAGCCCGGTACGCGGTCCGCCCGTCGAGTGCTTGATCCGGGATGTTGATGGAGCAGGTCTCTGTAAAGATGTGGGCACAACAGTCTCTGATTCCGGTTGCTGAAATGCAGTCCCATTTCGTCCAGACCGGACGTTAGCCAGGAGCAGCCTTAAGTCAAAGCTGGGCCAGCATGGCTCCTATCCCGGCTGTCTGTCCTCTCCTCCTGGGAGATCACAGCAGCCGCCGTCGTGCCTGGTCCGGGTTGATCTGGCTCTAGGTCTTTAATCCAAACCCCGGCTTCCTTTTCCGATGATAACGATGATGTATTACTGTTATAAGTAATACGTGTTTGAGCAATAGGTCGAGCATAAGTTCCAGTCAAATTGAACCATTTTTGCTTAGCTCTTTAAAACAAATCCAATCAGACATCATTCAGTGATGTTCAGCAATAAAGCTGAAAAAATAACAGATTAAAACAAAAATGTAGCAAAGTTTGAAGGAGCTACCGGGCGCTCCATCTACATGCGCAGCCATTGCCATCAAGTTAAGTTAAGTTAAAAATGCCTTTCGACTGGCATTTTACAGATGACTGTGTGGACTGTAAAAATATTGTGAATAATCTGTGAAACTTCTATCTCTCCTTTCATCTCTACCTTTTTATACCAGAGTCTGTTCAATTTAGGCTAGTGTTCTGAAGTATGCTTGAAGTGCTCGAGTCCTCCACATATGCACACATGTTCTTTGTGTGCACACTATTTTATACATTTGGCCCTTGCTGATAGTCACTGTTCTCAGCTTAGGTGCTGCGTGTGCAGAACCCCATGTAAGTCAAATTCTCTCATGCCTACGCACAACAATGGCTTATCACCAACAATCTGTCTTCATAAAATCTAATTAAAAACTGAAAATAAATATACCACAATCAACCATTGTAATTTAGTGCCTTTTTGTTATTTATTTAAAATTGTTAATAAGGACCAAAATAAATTACTACTACTACATTGGAAAACTATTATTTTCTCATTTCTCTTTCAGCATTTGTCTTACTGGCTTGATTTGAGTCAACGCACCAATGCAGTTCTGAGGAATAATGGCTCCCATTTTCACCGAGCAAGGATCTCAACAGGATGACTAGATTAGCTCAAATGAATCATGAGCTCACTTCAAATTGGCAAAAACACTTCTCAGGACGTTGAATTTCAAAGAGAGTGATTCATCAGCCCAGGCCAGCTATGCACTATATTACAGATAGCATTGGAACATCACCATTTTATTTTAGCAGAATAGTAATGAACAGACCAGACAGAGGTGTTTTCAGAACTTTCATTTCAACTCTGGGGAACATTTAGCTGATATCGTTTGGAAAACAGAACAAGATGCAATATCAGGCTGGAGTGTAATGTACTTATAAAGACCTCAATCTGCGGTTTATCAAGCATTTGAATCAAACACACACACACACACACAAGAACACACAGTTGGCCAAGCACAAAAGAAGACCGCAAGACCAGGTTTTGTAATGAGCTCCCTTTCCATGTTTACCAAATGAAAAACAGAGAGGGTTTTTAAATGAGAAGAACAAACTGTCTGAGTTTACTTTCCCAAAGCCAATGAAGAGAATCAATAATCAGTTAGGGACTTTAAAACATAGTTATGAACCCAGCAACACGAGGACAGCGGTAGTAGCATGTGTATTGTCTTAATTATTCGTTCCTGGAACAATGTATCCTCCCATCACCAACTTTGGTGGGGTTACATGTAACATGGGTTTCTTCTCAAGTTGTTCGGTTTTGGTGAAACTTTTACAGACATTATTGATGCATTCTATAAAGAAATTGATATTTCTGTTGTTATTAACGTCAAAACCCAAAGGTCTGATATAAAATGTTTAGTTGTTATCCTTGTATATTGTACCTAATACGGTTCCACATGGTAAAATACTCAGAATCAAACCTTCTAATTCTTCTTTGAAGCAACAATGTACACTAGCAACTAGCATGTAGACTAGCAACATTTTGGTAGTTATTTAGCTAAAAAGCACAGCAAGTAGCTGTCATTCTTTGAGTTTTAGTTCTTAATTATTAGGTTGTTTACAACTTTGTCCCGATCCAGTTTTTTGGCCCCAATCCCGATCCGAGTCCTTTAATATTGTCCAATTAGATATTTATATTTACTTAAATGTTGATTAAACATGTTTCTTACACATTTAAATAACAGCTGTAGACTAAATCTGACACACCTTAGCTGGAGGTCCTGGTTCAATAAGCTGATAAGATTAAATTATTGATATGATATAGATGAAAGTCAAACTGAGAGAATGCGACTCCTGAAATTGACATGGCACGATCCGCTAAAGAGAAGACGTCTCACTCTGCTGGAGTTAGTGGAACTACAGAAACACAGTAGAAACACTCACGATTGAGTGGGCTCAGGACATATTATCTATTTACAAGTTCTGTTGGTAAAATAGTGGAAAGCTGTTCAAATATGTCCAATAGGAGATTCAAAAGGAGTCCGATTCGATAAGCAGATTCAACACTGGACTCAGATTAAATAAATGCTGAAGAACCCCAGTTCTATTGGCATTACAACTGTTCTGCTATTACTGATGCATGCCAAGGTGACACATATTGTTAGGGGCAATACATGATAAAAGGGTGTTTTTATCTAAAAACAGGCCTGTGCGTACACGCACAGATTTGAGTTTTGAAAGCCACACTATACATACATAGTGTATATTGTGCTTACAAAGTGTTACAAAATGCGGCTGTATGCATATTGACTCCGAAATAGAGTACTGGTAGAATATGTCCACATTTGACACAATTGAGTGGCCCTGAGAGTCAATGGGGACAAATCTGAGAACCCACAACCGAACTCCCTACTGAGCAAGACTGCTCTCTTAGCCATTTATCCTTTAAGCTAGCATCTAACGGAGAAAGTCCATCACTGCTTTAACAATAGTGCCCAGCAAGGGCGCCTCACTAGTCACCTCAGGCCTCTGCCATGTTCTTGTCACATAAGCTTCTATAAAGCATTGAATTCCCACAGGGTCCTGAAAGGCACTTGTCACTCTCTCCGTTTGTACAGTAATCCATTAAGCTCTCTCATTGTCAAGTGCGCTTTGTGTATTGTGCAATCTGCATAGCTAAATTACACCCCCACAAAGGAAATGCAGTAAGCTTTAGAATCTACTGTGGTGTGTGCTTGAGATCAAAAAAGCAACCCAAGGTGAATTTGACTTTTGAAATCAAATGCAGCCTCGTTTCTTCAGGTTGGGGAAGATCAAATGCTTTACCTGCCAAGCAAAGGTCACCATTAATCGCTGATAACACTGAAAGGAATCCATAAAATGTCGGCTGCACTTGGTCTGGAATTGCTACAGGCAGGGAGGGGAAAACATTTCTGTGACATTTGAGGATTTCAGAAAAGGGTCATGCAAAATAATGAGTTGAGCGGAGTGGAATGGAAAGGAGTGGATGTCTGTGGTTGCTTCAGATGTAGATCCTGTTTTCACTATCTTTTTTCCCCCCTCTGGCATGGTATTGCACACGTTGTTCATGGTGTGGCATGCTGTGCTCATTAGTATTTCCACTGCATCCCCACATCAGGAGGCAACCACGCTGGCCCACGATAATAGCACAGAGCAGGGCTGGTGCCTGTCCCCAACCATGCTGTGTCGACATGAGGGTAAAGTGACTGACTCAACACGTGTGAACATGCAGGCAACTAGAAAGATGCGGGCATTTTCAAAAGACTGACTATGCTTTCAGTAGCTTTTACCAGTTTAATATCTCCAGTGTAAAGCAGAAAATACAGTTGTTTGGAGTTCTGTTTTACTCCACCTTTCCTTTTCTTCAATTTACAGATAGATGCCTCTCTGGTGACTGACTCTCCCTTACTGTGCAGAGCTGTGATGAAGTCTTTAGTTGCGTTACTACTACAGATACTACTACAGCGGCAAACTCAACAAGTCCTCTTACTGCTTCACAATTTTATCTGTCCACTGGCAAACAACTGGAAGGCTTCTATCATGAAGCAGCTACAGAAGGAGTTGACTTAGTCACAGAGATTAGCCACCGCCTGCCAACTGCTCATGCAATAAAAATCTTTCTACATCTAGATCTGGATATTTGCTTCTGTGCTTTTTTCTCCACAAAGAAAATACTGCACAGGAGGGATGGGGTACAAGCAGCAACCAATTTGTGTCAGAAAGGGTTGCCCGATTTAACCCTTTTTATTTATTTATTTCTGATTATTTATTTTAGTTGTAGAATTATCATTAATTATTGTATATGACCTGGATATGGAGGGCAGTGCTGATGGTCTGAATAAGTTGCTAAATTTGTCGATAGTCACTTTTTAGAAGTGAAAGTCGCTAATAGGGTCTGAAAAGACGCTAAATGTAGCAACAAATTCGCCAAGTCGGCAAGACTGCATTACATACTCGAATCTCCGACTGAACTTTGATTTGCATTGTGGGTAATGTAGGCGCCAGGACAAGGAAGAAAGAAAAAAAGCCGATATCTCTGGTTCTGCATCGATTTTGATCTTCTTCTCTTTTTTTTTTACTGTCCATTGTGAGTCCGACAGCGTTATAGGAGTGCAATGCTAAATTGGTGGAGCTGTAGGAAAAAAGCATTTACTGCAGTTTGGGTAAACTCAAATTGCCAACACATCATGGTAAGCAACACCTTTTCCCACTCTCCTCCCACAATGCAGTCCTCCCCCAAGCCCCCACCTCTGGATGTAGCTCAGAGAACAAGGATGCCCACTCATTCCACTTGAGTTTATATGGAAAATGATGGTTACTGCAGTGTTCACTTTGAGCTTATAAAAGTACTCGAACGGCAGAGATATGGTATTGATCTGAGACTAGAAAATAAGGGAGCTTTGTTCGGATACAGTGGTCAATACTAGTTCCACACAGTGGCTGTTGCACAACTTTGCTTTTCACCTGTAGTGAAAGGATACAGTACATGTAACCTGATCCAGTCCAAACTAAGAGCTTGGAGCTTTTGACATATTTTCAAGCTTTCCAAGCTTCAGAACATTTTACATCTCACTTGGTCTTTCGCTCCATTTTTCAAATAGGGTCAGGAGAGTGAGGAGAGTTTGTCCCAAAATGTGGCCCAGAAAAAAATGAACATCTGTATTCAATATTCATTCACTGCCAAAATCAACAAATGACACATTGGTCTGGAGTCTCTGTCATTATGGCCTCTCTGCAGAAAACATTAAGGCTGGCTAATAGCTTCAGCAGAGGCATTAGAGGTTGGAGGGGATGAGACTCTCCATCATGCCGCTCCCCCCGAATGATCGACTGCAGCTCAACGAGGCTTTGGGGCGCTTAATAAAACACCAGGCAGATGTGATACCCAACCTCAGAGTCAACAAATCTCTGCTGTTCTTTGCTTCACTTCTGGCTGCAACACTTCCACAGAGTCTATGGTGAATCTTTTCAATTACAAAATCACTTTGTGTGACAGTGTGTGTGAGTGTGTCTGTCAGGTGGAATACTGTATGTGTGCTGGGTAAGCCAATCTTCTCCATTCTGCAGGGGGAAAATAAAGCAACGGTGGATGGATGGACGGAAGGATGCATGGATGGGTGGATGGAAGAGGATAAGGAGAGGCAAAAAGGATGAGACGGGCCGCTCCTCTAACCAAGATCCTAAACCTCATTCCCCAGTTTAGCAGAGAGCTCATTGGATACACCGTCTTATCCGCCTGCTCAAACGCCAACCTCGGGGCATCCGTTCACAGTCAGAGACAGAGATAGAGCTCTCTATGGTAAATGATCTTTTAAATGCTTCCTTTCATGTCTTGTTCCTCACCCTCCTCTCCATCTTGTCTCCTATTACAGCTCTGTTAGTACTGCTGGATAGTTTTATGTCTGCGTGTGGAAAAGCGGAGGCTACAGAGCACCGAGTAGCTTCAAAGTTTCACAGCATTCTGACCTCTACAACCACTGTGAGGCAGAAGGAGAATGATGAGTTGGACAAAGTTTGAGAGAGGCAGTTCAGCATGTCTTCCAAAACGGCTGCCCCTGGGTCCAAAGAAAATCAATTTATGTTTAAGAAGGTGTTATACTCCATACACTGAGTTTTTCAGCTCTTCTACAAGTTGGTAGCTCCATAAACTGAAAATCTCATGATGGAAAAGGGTTAAGAGGTGAAGCTCAGCTTCCCACAGCTTCCTAAAGAGCAGCAGCCCACTTTGCTAGATTTAAAACCCACATTTATAGCGGAGCAGGCTCTGAACCCAGTTTAAAGTCAAAACACTGACAAAACCAGAGGGCTCTGACAAATTGTACTACATGATGTAATCCACATTGGACTTTGGGGAGTCATTAAAGAAAGTGTGCCACTGATTAGAGGGAATCTCTTTGCTATTTTACACCCATTCTGCTCTTAAACTGAGAAGTCAACTAAGGTAGAAGGTTTTCATGCATCATCATTATGAGCCTGTGAGCTCCTCTAACCTCTTAATCTTACTACAAAGCACTCATTGTGGTGGTGTTTCTGCACTGCGCTTCCTCATGATCACCTATCCAACAAACAGCATGACCAGTGCTGTGTCATTTCTCCCTCTGGGCTTCCGTAAGTGTCTTCTTTTTAAAGCCACAGTAGCTAATTCTCTCTAATTCTAAATATTTACTGCCAGTGAAAAAGGATGTTTTCTGTGGCTCTGGAGAAGGTTTGTCAAGTCAGACATAATAGCCCCTGATGATGTCATCAGGGTTATCTCGGCCTGGGCTTGGAGAAAGTCCACGTTAAAAATTGGGACGTGAGCGTAGAAGCCCACTAGTTTGTTCGATGCGTCGTTCCACCAAATCTGAAGGCAAAAGCAGGGCGAAAAGCCTGCCGTCATAGAGGTGAGACGCAGTAATAGTTCAAATGGAGACAACTTCACACATACCAATCACTGCGTGAAATTGGACCTCTTGTCAGATTGTCAGTTTCGGATAGTAACAAAAATTGTCGGATGCAGACCCCCAATTCCTGCCTCGGAAAAGTGTGGGGGAGAGGTTTCAGATGCCGTTCAACGATCTGACAAGCCCCGCTGAGCTCTTAATGAAAGACAATAGCAAGTTGTGGGGGCATTATAGGATTCAATGTTTTTAGAATTGGACACATAAAAGTAAAAGTCAAGATACTTACTTACTTAGAGGCTGACAGATGTATCAGCAGGTTAATATTATTATACAATTTTAGCTTATGACAGATATATTGGTATTGGCCGTATATATGTCGGCCGGTACGATATGTTGGAGTTCATTTAGAAACAGCAGGTTTTCAACCAGAGACCACATACAATATTATTTTTCAATTGCAAAAATGTACTGCTCAATACACTGTATCTTGGTTACAATTCTTTAATGGCCAAATTTAAGGGATTCTTACAAAAAATGTGTATAAATGTTATTCTAAAAAAACATGAATATCAGTCGCAAGTTCCCCTAATTAAAGACTAACTCAGTTAAGACACCCTTTCTGATTACTGGGCTGGGGTGCATACTATGTAAATGAAAAGTACCCACTTCAAGGCCAGACCAGGGCTTTTAATGGCATGCCATCCCCCTGTCTGTCCCAGTTTTCCCTGCATCTTTGTACACTGAACTATTTAAAAAAACATCACAACACATTCTTCCTCTGCATCAGGTAACATGTCCCTGCTGTGCCAAAATTTATATCCATTAAGGATCATGAATAAAATTATAATGAAATGATGCAAATTCAATGGAAGCCCATAATTGAGCTAATATGACACAGCGTGGCCTTTGTTCATTATGAGGCATTTATTTTCTGTATGCTGCTTTAATTCTATGCAATTACATTCAATGATTTTAAATGTTTTTTTACCATTTTGAAAGACTGTGGAAAATAATCGACAAAACATGACATGATTTTATTTTCTTACCAATGTTAAAACAAGACTGAGTGATTATTCAACTTGCTTTCAGAAAGCACATCTATCTAAATAAATACACCAAAATAACTTGAAATAATTAATCGAAAAGTGTTTTGTCTTTTGTCTGCTTAAGTAGACACAAAGTATTTATGTCAATTCTACACTAGAGTATATACTACATAATCCATACAGAGTTTTTTTGCTCAATTCCTGTAAATTAGATGTAATTAATGCTCCCCATGAGTAAAGTGGGTAATTGCAGCAGCAGAAAACAGCGTACACTGTAGATAAGAACATGACTTACAGAGAAGACACGATAGGTAATTAGAACATATAAGAACGGCAGCAAATATGTAAAATGAAGGGTGAGGACGGCAGAGAAATGTGCCATCACTGCTGCAAAGACAGTCACAGCATGTCTTTCTTGATACTTAATTGTGGAATCCGCCTTTAGTTGCAGCAAGGGTTATGACTCATCTTCACCTACAGTAGATTAGACACCTCAGTGACCCATGGGAAAAATTATGACACTTCTAATAAGTCCACAAGAGTGAAATGCTCTGAGAAAAAAGCCATTATTTCTATACAAAGGCTTCATCGTTTCAACCGTTTTTTCCTGGCTGGCCTTCATTCTATGGGAATTTAGTCCTTGTGATTATCCCTAATTCTAAGCGCAAAATTGGTTGCATCCAGGCTTTCTATTATTTGGAAGCTTAATAGTAGACAATGATTAGAGGATGCAAAATTAGGTGGAAGTCATTTACATTATTTATTACAAAGGCCCAAATTGCATTGATATTGCTATAAACAGGCTAAATACAGTTCAGTTATAGCCACATGCTAATGCTTATGAATATTGCAAGGGACAAATGAAAGCTGTGTTTTAGAACTTAAGACTACAGGTATGTTGTTCAGGCCACAGCATTCACCAATAGCAGAGTAAATAATATTTTCATGAATAGCATAAATACGTTTGGGAAGGCGACATCCTAAGCCAGACCCCTGAGGAAAATATTTCCCATCACTGATTTGTACTGACTGAATGGACCTGGACAGTGCTGATTGTTAACTGTAACGTCTAGTTTTAGGAAGCATGAAATGGGCTGACAGAGCAGCTGCTGCAGCTTGGACTGCTGTGCTCTAACAGCCTCACCACACCAGATGTGACCGAGCACGACTGGAGCACACAAAAGACTTTTCTCTCACACTGAAAGTCAACGGGCATACCAGTTTGGCAGTGAAGCATTGTTTCACCAAATTACACAGACATACTTTCTCATTTACCTCTAGTTGTATCTAGCCATACAGATAGTTTTATATCTGTCGCCGAGATTTCTGCCCCCACCAATAAAATGGTGATTCATTTGTGGCACTGAAAAATGGCATTTTAACAAATATTTTGCATAAGGAAATTTGGGTCCCATCCAGACTTTGTGTTTGGAAGTTTTTTGGAAGCTTGTCTCATCTTTCTCTCTTTCCTCTGCCCTCTCCTGTACACTCCTTGCCTCCTCTCTTCTTTCTCATCCCTGAGGTCTTCTGTCCTCTTCCATCCCTATGTTCAATGTGCGTGATGTCATTGCAATGTAAAGTCTTCGGGTGGGAGCAAACCTGGAAGATAGAAAACGTTGCTTACAGTATGTGCTGGGTGAGCAATTTTCATTCAAGTGACTGGGCACCATCTTTGAGTCCGGTATCCAGTTCTTATCATACATCCATGGTCACCCACCAATGACGCGCAACAAAGTGCCGCCGGCGTGCAGGCTTACATAGAAAGCAATGGGTGCAGGTGTTTTGACGCAGGTCAGAAAATCGTACAATGGATACGAGTTTAGGTCCAAAGTTTGTTTTAGATCCTTAGCAGTCATGGTAAAGTAAATTATCCTATAGGGTTTGTCAAGTTGTGAGCATGTAAATGTTAGGACAAATGTGGGCAGCATTACATTGTTGTTTTTTGTGTGAGGATGGTGCAAGCAGAAAGGTCAATATGTTTAAGCTACTTTTTATGATATCAATACCAAGGTACTGGCCATAGTACATTCCCTTACAGTTCATCCTGTGGGGAACATGAATGTCTGTAACAAATGTTACGGAAATCCATCCAACAGAAATTTCACTCTAACCATCAATATCAAACTGCTGGTGGCGCTAGAGTCAGGGGATCGCCAAAGTCAGTAGGATTCATCCTCTTAGGACCATGGATGTCTGCACAAAATTTTGTGGAAATCTATTCAATAGTTGGGATATTTCACTCCGGACCAACAGACCAACGGACACAGCAATCACTAGTGCCACACTACTGTACTACCATGCCTAAAAATGTATAAGGACACAAATACCAGAACGGAATATAGCCCACTGGCAGGGGTAGTCTAATTAATATCAGCCCTGACAACCCATATTGTTCGGTGCTATAATTTACATTACAGTCACAATAATTCAGTCTTCTCTCACTTTCAAAAATCACATTAAGTATGAACACATCACGTCTAAACAATCTGTCCTTGTTTTACGCTGTCTCTTTGTTTTGTCATTCAAGTACTAATGCCCTGTGCTTCTCCATGCCTCATACACACACCTCTCACGCCCAACCTCTTTAATTTGTTATTTATTCTCTCTTTTCCACTGCGGACCCTGAGGAACTCTCAGCCGACATCAAGAGAGAAAGCCAGAGCTCACACCCAGCACTCGCCCGGCGAGCTATCACTGCAGGGTGCTGGGGAAAAACAATGAGAGGCGTGATCTATATCTGACAGCTACTCCAGCGGCTGAAAGATGGAAGGACGTGGAAGAGGGGTGGGCAGAGAAAGGAGGAATAATACACGGCAAATGCTTTATCTTCTTGAAAAATGACTGTGTGGATTTACTTTGTAAAGAGAGTGGAGAGGGCTCTCTAGGGAGACAAAAACGTGAAGAGATAAAGTGGGTATTGGGTAATTTCAATGGAGGGGTGCAATCAGCTGCTTTATGTTATCGGATTCAAACCCACCCCTGTTTGGCCTATTACCATCTATCCTTGTGCTGTCTCTGACAACAGATGCCGCCTGTAATGACAGCTCTGGCCTGTTTGCATTGCTACTGCTTTACTGTTTCATATCATGCATGCCCAGTCCTACTGAAGTGCTGAATCCCTTCTTCTTTTTCTTTCCCCTGGGTTAATGCCCAGTGTGGAACGGCAGAGAACTGAGATGGCACAGCGTATGCTTTCCCTGCCATCCAGTGCCAGACTGAATGTGCATGGATAATGTTTTTTTTGTTTTGTTTTTTTTGCTTTAACCCACTTTGGGGACTTTTTGTGAAACTGGGGATGTTGTGGGAGGGCCACGCAGTTAGATGGAGAGACAGGAAGGGGTGTCAATTTTCCCCAAACTGAGAGTGTACACTCTGAGAACCTCGTTGAAATGTATTCACAACTCCTGCAGTACAAACATCAAGCACAAAAAGTTGGTGGTGTACGCCGTTGCAGCCGCTTCCTTTTCACTGGGCATTGAGGACACTTACTTCTAATGCAGCCAACAGCCTCATTAAAAGAAAAATCCTGCACAAAGTAGGAACTCATTTTTGTGATCTCTGTCTTCTGAAGCGTGAGCCAAGGGGCTGGTAGAATGACAGTTGCAGCGAGAGCCAATCATCTAACACCCCAGTCCTATCCAATCAGCCGCTGCCCAAGACTTTCATAACTTTGTTGTGTAATACATGTGTGTCTTTATATTTGATGTTTGAAATAGATATTTAAAGATATTTAAATGAGTTTTCGTAGAAGTCTAACTTTCCTTTTTGTGGATTCTGTTATTACCGTCCAAACTTCAGGATTTGAATTATCATCGTGAATTATACATCATCACTGTGCATCAATACATGCATCCTTAGGCCTCTGTTATTTAACATTTGCAGGCTTCCATCGGGCCAAATTATACCCCACCTCCAAAAAAACCTGCAAATTATGCAGACGACACTGACAATTGATTTATTTTACTTTTTTTTTTCATTTGAATAATTTACTTGTTTGGTCTATTAAATGGTAGAAAATTGTGAAAAATGTCACAATTTGTTAAAAGGCCAAAATGATATCTTCAAATTTCTTGATTGTCCAAATAATAGTCCAAATCCCAAAGATATTCAATTTACATTGATCTAAAACAAAAAACCAGTAAATCCTCACAGTGGAGAAACTGGAACCAGACAATAATTTGCACTTTTGTTTTTAAAATGACTAAAACACTTACTTTGTTATTGTTCTTCTGGTGTTATCTATTTTTAGCAAGTTTTAATATCATGGAATGACAAGACTATTTTTGGTTGTATACACAATAATGAGAATGAGAGAAAGTTGAACTGAAGTGAACTGAAAATAATTGATCATTTCTGTCAATTGACTAATTCTATTAATCGACTTTCAATTTCAATTTCAACTCTACAACAGTCCCTGTAGATTCTTTGGGAGTGCATTGAAGAAGTCATTGATTGGATGTGCCCGGACTTCCTTCAGCTACAGTAAATACAGACAAGACTAAAAGTGTCTTTGATATAAAGACAGAAAGGTTGCCACTCTCAGGTTACCAGGTAGCCATCTGCTAACGGCTCCTGGAGTCCAAACCACTCCAAACATGCAGAATCAGCATTTAGTTACTCTGCACATATACACCTGTTAGGGCTGCACGATACATCGTTTCAGCAGCGTCTTCGCGATGTGGGCATGCGCAATAGTCACATCGCAGGACGTGCAATGTCAAGCAAGGCAAATTAACTTAAACACGTCATGCTTTTTTGCTGCTTGATACAAAAGGAAAACTTGCTTTGTTCTAATTTTCCATGGCTAATCTACAAGAGAGATACGCCAGCTTTACCCTCAGCATCAAATCGCATGTAAAGTCTGAGTCACTGTAACCAACTCGTGGTAAAACATAAGCCTTGTCTCTGTGCCAGGAGGAGGAATAATCTGGAGGAGGTGTGTATTTCCCAATCGGAGCTAAGGCCGACGCTGCAAACCTGACTGACTAGCCTACTGACTGACTGATCGACGGTGCTGTGAGTATATACATGTGAGTGCTGTGTGTATATATTGTAAATAATCACTGTTACTGAACTGTGAATACAGACGATGCTATTTCCATTTTGATTTCCTGATTTGATTTGTTTTGTGGGGATCCGCGGTAAAACCCAGAGCGGGCTTTTGAGTTGTCTTTCTTTTTGTGGTTGTGAACTGGATTAGAACTAAACTGTTTTGGGACTCTTTACCAAGTGATTGAACTCTGGGACTGTGGGAAGAGTTTTTCCCAAGCACACACACACACACACACACACACACACACACACACCAACACCAGTATTGCTTTGCTTGCTTGATTTAATACACCAATTGAAAACTGAATTGAGTTGTGGCCTATTTGCTTTTGCAGTGCTGGTTTTTTGCGATGTATATTTCATTGCTACTTGCTAATTGCTGTATTGTTTTGTATGGTTTGACGGAGCGATTTTATTTCTATTTTATAATTATTATTTGTCAGACGTGATTCCTGGCTGACTGGCACCGTTATTCATTTAAAAGTGTCAAACCCGCTACAAAAAAGTTCTAGAATGATGAACTCTGTCCAAATAGAGCTATTCAAGTCTGATGAAAATTCCTGTATTTTTTTATATCACAATATATATCTCAGAAATTAATATAACGCAATTTCTCCAATATTGTGCTGCCCTACGACCTGTCCCAACTTTGACTTTCTTTAAATCCAGGTTAGAACTAAATCCAATTTAGAATTTATATTCTCCACTGCCTTTGACTTAAAGGTCCTGTGTGTAAGATTTAGTGGCATCTAGTGGTGAAATTGCAGTTTGCAATCATCTGAATACCGCTCGCCTCACCCTCCCCCTCACGAAAAACGCCAATGGCCGTGTCTAGAGTCAGTGTTTGGTTTGTCTGTTCTGGGCTACTGTAAAAACATGGTGGTGCAACATGGCGGACTCTGTGGAAGGGGACCCGCTCCCTCTGTATTTAAAAATGGCTTATTCTAATTTAATGAAAACACAACGATTCTTATTTTCAGGTGATTATACACTAACTAAAACATACTTATAAATATTATTTTCCATTTAAGCCAATAGCTCCTCCTAAATGTTCCACACTTTTGACAGACACTTCCATTGTCCCACTGTATGGGTTGGGGTGGAACATACTGTCACAATATATCCACAATATATAACCCACATCAAAATGTAAAATCACCATACAAATCAATAGTTCCCTGAATATATCACTTATGCTATCAACATGTGTAAGTAATGCTTCCAGAATATGCTGCTGTACTGTCGGGTTGTGGCTGTGGAGGAAGAAAGACTTGTGTTGATGAGAGCTTTATCCACATTTATAACCATGCAGCAGGGAGTGCATATGGGTTTGGGTGAAAAATTATGGTGAAACAGAACGGGAGGTAGTCAGGGCGATGGGAGCAGGATGATACAGTTGGGAAGGCCAAGAGGGGATTTTTATTGCTGAAGGCTTATAAGATTCAATCCAATGTTCAAATGCAGTCGAACTACCTCAAGTTGGAATTCAACACTCATCAACCAACAGACAAAGTAGGACTAAGAAATACAACAATAACATCGTCACTGGTTTAAGATCCGTTGCAAGATAGCTTTACAGGAAAACAGTTAATAATGATAAGAATACAGTTCTGCCAGTTTCAAGGTTATCGTCTGTTCCATTTTCCCAAGGCTGCTACTGAGATCTACTAATATTTCCTGTTGAGAAATACACATACAGTGGTGTGCAAAAGTGTTTGCCCCCTTCCTGATTTCACAATGGAAGACTTTGGAGTGGCCTAGTCAAAGTCCTGACCTGAATCCTATTGAGATGCTGTGATACCTTAAAAAGGCAGTTCATGCTCGAAAACCCTCCAATGTGGCTGAATTACAACAAATCTGCAAAGATGAGTGGGCCAAAATTCCTCCACAGCGCTGTGAAAGACTCATTGCAAGTTATCGCAAACGCTTGATTGCAGTTGTTGCTGCTAAGGGTGGCACAACCAGTTATTAGGTTTAGGGGGCAATCACTTTTTCACACAGGGCCATGTAGGTTTGGATTTTGTTTTCCCTTAATAATAACAACCTTCATTTAAAAACTGCATTTTGTGTTTACTTGTGTTATCTTTGACTAATATTTAAATTTGTTTGATCTGAAACATTTAAATGTGACAAACATGCAAAAATATAAGAAATCAGGAAGGGGGCAAACACTTTTGCACACCACTGTATTTTTTGGTAATGTTAATGATGCACATTCAATTTAGCAGTAAATTGTACTTTTTAGAATGGATTCAAGATGCCACCAGTCAATGTACGAGTGCGTTTTTTGCATTGTACGTGTACCATATGCAAAGCAAAGTAAAAGCACCAGGGCCATATTGAAATTCCCACCATAGTGCACAGGGAGTTTCAAGCAGCCTCCTGCGTGCTGTCTGAAACCACTTATGTGTACAGAGTGCTTCACTCCCGTGCTGCATTTCTTTCTACAGTGATGTTTGATGTTGCTGTTATGTTTTGTTGTAAATTTAGTCACAGCACACCATTCACTTTAATTACGACGGGTTTACGAATGCGTGAAGAATTCAGTTCATTTTGCCATAGACACTAGGCTTGGGCGGTATCTACTTTTTCATACCTTCCTGATGTTTCACCGGGGTATACGGTATATGACGTATTTGTGTAAAAAAAAAATAAATAAATAAAAACCTGGCCAAATGTGGCCTAGACGTGACAAAAGCAGTGAATCTCCCTTTTTTGTATTTTCACAAATAGAATGAAGCAAACTCTTATTTCCAGTCTGATTCGTGTTTTGCCACGCACATTTTTTGCCCTTGTAGCGCCCCCTAGTGGTCGATTTGAAGGACACTTCCAGGGTATGTTTCAGGTACTTATGTGGAAATATCCTGGAAGTTTTGTGATGACTGGCCAAACGGTTGTTGACTTTGGTCTATTTATGTGCTGAGCCACGCCCCTTTTGAAGTTCATTGGTCAATATCTTGAAAACTCAATAAGATATCAACAAGCTTTATACAACCTTTGATAAGATTCGTCCAATGATGAGCCACAGAAAAATCGGACCTACGGTTTAGGAGATGTCAAGAATGTGTTTTTCAAAAAAGTCAAAATGATGGAAAAATCTAGTCAGCGGACTTTAGTGGTCCAGGGGCTTTTTGGTAGCGCACACTGAGCTGGACCTGTGAGAGACATTTCAAGTCATTCGGACTTACAGTGTGAGGGGCGTGGCCTGTTCAAAAGGGCATTTTTGGGCCTTAATTACAGCGCCACCATGTGGCTGATTGGGCTCACAATTCTGTGGAAGCACATGCACATCATTTCCGGTTATTGGGCAAACTTTCGCGTTTGTAGCTCATTCCAGCTCACTGCAATTTGAACAAATAATAATAATAATAATAATAATAATGATAATAAACCGGCACAAACATTCTAGCCTTTACAGCACTGGTTTAGTGGCCCTGAATCATCTCACGTGATGCTACTCAGCCAATCAAATCTGTGCATTGCAACTTGACTGAGTGAGATACACACAGCCTGTGTGACACAGTGGAGACTAGATGAGAGACAGTTGGAGAAATAAGCGAGTCAGAAGTAATTTCACTTGGCGTGCTCTAAAAAGAGAGAAGTAGACAGCGAAAAGAGAGCTTTTCATCCAGAATGGACAGACTCTTACATGTTCTTTTTTCCCGCAGGCAGACCATGGCGATTATTAAAAGTGGCAATGTGAAGCACCACTAACGTTATGGGACAAAGCACAGAGCACCTTCTGAGCAAACAAAGCTGATTTGGCCCAAATCAAAGGACACTAGGTTTATTAAAAAAAACTTGGGGCCGTGTGACAGATGCAGGCAGTAGGACCTGGCAGTGATGAAGTAGTAGTGAACTAGTGCTCTCCACATGCCATACAGCTTACTCTTATATTTCCTATTTCCTAAATCCCCACAGACTTCACCTCGCCCTTTATCACTCTCTCTCGTCCCACACACACACACACACACACACACACACACACACACCTGCACGAATGTATCGGCCCAACCCTACTGCTCTCCGATGGGAAAGTGGTTCCCTATATGCACTGATGACTGTCAGAGGCGTCGTTCATCTTTCCTCACACAATGCAGAATGAGAGCTACCTTTAGAATGTGTGTATGCCGCAAATTATTCCTGCAATTCATGAAAAGCTGTAACATCTACATATGAATAAGTGTGGGTTTTGCTAGTCTTTATCACCAAGTGATTTGACACAGCAGTCATTCAAACATGCTCTGAACACCTACTTTCGACTAGCCGTTTCCCGGTGTTATGAAAAATTGTCTTTCACTTTCATTTCATGTCACGGAGGAAAATAACAAAAGCATTTTCTTTTAACATGGGAAAATGTTTCATAATCATTTCACAACAAAAAATGAAAGCCTTTTGGAAATGGACGGACGAATGACAGTAGGTCACACTTGTTCATTATCTTAATATCCTAAACCATGTGTCCACTGATTCTACATGGAATGTGCTGGTCATTTATTAAAGAATGTCCCTTGATAATTTCTTTAGGGGAGACAATGTTGGCACAAGAACAATCAGGAAAAATCCGCTGGTGCGCAGGAAGTGGTTTATTGGTTTTATGTTTCTCATTAATTGGAAATCATAAGAAAAATTCAATGGCATTAATGTGTCATGCCGAAAATCTGAGATCACCCTGAAACAATTTGTCAATTAACTGAAGTCAATCAACAGAAAATTACGGTTGGGGTTCTAAAGCATTTCATCAGATGTGAACCAGTATCAAATGCCTTATCACATCTATTAAGGTTCAACATTTGCAAGTAACTTAAGTTAAAAATAACTAAAACTCAAAGATCTCTAGCATCCTAATTCATGTTCACTGACGTGTAGCTCCAACCTGAAAATGATATGAGCAACTGAATGAAATGTTTAAATATGTATCTAACACAGTGGAATTGCAACAGGTACAGCCTGCTTACTTTTCCATGTTATTTTTCACAAGCTTCTCCTTATATCGGAGGTCCTGGAAACAATGAATTTAGAGTGGTGTTACTGAGTGGTCTCTTGTCCCTCACAAAACATCTCTGGCTGAGTATACACCTTCTTGTAAAGAGCACATTAACAACAGAACAGCCAAAAGGTTCATTTTAGTTGCTATGGAAATGATGTCAATTAGCTAAGGCTGATAATCTGCTGCCATCAATAATGAAAATAATGGTTAGCAATGGCTACTATCATCCACATACAACGAAGCTCAATGACATTTGGTTTGTAACTGCATTTGGAAAACTCAATCACAAAGAAAGAATAATCCACAGATCTCACTGTGCAGTTTCATTGAGAACTATTTTCTAGTACACCTGCCAACTGTCTATCTCTAAACAGAAGGAGGAGCGTGCCAGTACTCATGGATTAGTGACTCAAACACGTGACGACAGAACTGGATGCAAACAGCATTCCTCTGAGCTGAGCCACAGGTCACTGATGTGTTTGCATCATCACAAGTCTCATCCAGTGTCTCGTCCTGGCGCTCTTCCTTCAGGGAAGAGCTATAATCAAACCATTCATGTCTGCATGTGGGAGGGATCGCTTCCACAACATTTAAGCTTTAGAGAATGTACTCTGCTTGGAGGGGATTCTATGTCTTATATGCACATGAGCTAACAGTCTCCTTTATTTTTAAAGCAACATTAGGGATTTTATCAAATAAAAAGGTCATAAACCAGGAATTCACCATGTGGTCCAAGTTAAGGGATGCACTTTAGTGACTTTAAATGACTCCCAAAAATTGTATTAAAATGTACATGAGGTGTCTAAATGGCTGCCCATTCATTCCAAAAACAATTGGTCACCCAGTGCCTATGCAGAAATGCATGAAAGTCCATTCTGGACCTCGGAAACAATAGCTCCACAAAAAAAAAAACCTTAACTCAAGGTTCACTTACTAGTGTGAACATTGATTCAAGATTCAATCATGTCTTGTCTTTCATTAAAAAGAAAAAACTTAAATATCACATTGACATAAGTATTCAGACCCTAAATTTAGCTCAGGTGCCCCCCTTTTTCTCTTGATCATCTTTGAGATGTTTCTACATCTTGATCGGAGTCCACCTGTGGTAAATTTAATTGGTTGGACATGATTTGGACAGGCAGATACCTGCCGATACAAAGGTCTCACAGCTGACAGTGCAAATCAAAGCAAAAACCAAGCCCGGAGGTCGTAGTAACTGCCTGCACAGTTCAGAGACAGGATTGTGTTGAGGCACAGATCTCGGGATCTGCAATCCTCAATACTGTGAGAACTTTTGAAGTCTGCCGTCTGCGGTAAAGAAAACTGAGAAACAGCTGGATTTCTTAAGGAAACTTAAGAAGGCTAAATTCTCGTGCCAAGTTCTTGTTAACTTTTACAGAGGAGCAACAGAAAGCATCCTGACTGGAAACATCACAAACTGGCATGGGATGTGCACGGCCAGGACCGGAGGGCTCTGCAGCGATTAAAACCGCCCAGAACATCCTTTGTACCCATTTACTGAGCATCAGTGATATTGGTGAGGTGAGGTGCCTGCGCAGAGCCCAAAGGATTTTAAAAGGTCAGTACCCACCCGAGCCACAGCCTGTACACCCTGCTGCCGTCTGGCAAGAGATACAGAAGTATCCGCTGCCGTTAGGTATGGGAATCGAGACCCGATTCCAGTTGAGAACCAGTTCAAAACTGCCCGTTCCATCGGAATCATATGCTTCCCAGCTCTCTCCTCTCCTCTCGTTTCACTGAGGGCAGGGCTGAGCATGCACATAACAGCAAAGTCAAGTGATCGTTAAGTTACTGGAGTTGACAACAACTTGTTAATGTTACGCTAAGCTGAAATTCAGCTGTGGTGTTCAGATGCAGTGACTTAAACCAACGATGAGTAAGAAAAAGTATAAATAATATGTAATTTGCTAAGCTATGAGTAGGGGAAACATCTGCTAGCCACTAGGCTAATCTATGCAGTAAATGCCATAGGCTTAAGCTAATAATGGTGACTAGCAAAAAACTATTTCTACACTGTTCAGACTCAGAGATAATAAAACTGTTGCGTTGAAGCTGAAAACCTATGCAGGCCTACTTTTATTCAGTGGTGGAATGTAACTAAGTACTCAAGTACTGTACTTAAGTACAATTTAAAGGTACTTGTACTTTACTTGAGTATTTCCATTTTATGCTACTTTGTACTTCTACTCCACTACATTTTGGAGGCAAATATTGTACTTTTTACTTCACTACATTTATTTGACAACATTTGTTACTAGTTACTTTGTAGATTCAGATTATTACAAAATATAAATCAACTAATATGGTATAATATATTATTATGGATTAAGGTACCCAGCAGTATGTAAAGTACTTCAATTTAGCCCCATCTTTAGCACCTGCAACATTAGTGATGCTTACACATTAATGCATCACTAATTATAATCCAGTGATATAATATATATTATTCTGAAATGGGCCATTCTGCATAATGAGTACTTTGACTGCTTTTTTTCCCCCCACACAGAAAACTGATCAGGAATCAATAAGCAGAATCGATAATGGCCGCACCACCAGACTACAGAGCAGCTTCTTCCCTCAGGCTGTGAGACTCAATTCATCCTCTGCACTCCGCCATAATAATAGTTTTGTTTTTTTGTGTGCAGAATGAAGGGATACAGCTTGCATTTCATTGTACAACCATGCGTTGTACAATGAAATATGAATGAACTCAGACTGTGAGAAACAAGATTCTCTGGTCTGATGAAACCAAGACTGAATTGTTTGGCCTCAATTCTAAATGTCCTGTCTGGAGGAAACCAGGTACCGGGTGTGCAAAGCAAGTCCCATCATACCCAAGAAGACTTAAAGGTTGCTATCACTGCCAAATGTGCATCTTCTGCCACTCCTAGTGGTATGATTGCAAACTTGACCAAACCTACTGAAATAAAAAAAGACTTGAAGTGTCAAGTTACTCTTTAAAAACAACAGAAAATAATAGAAATACATGTGATATTCATTGCACAAACATTTGGAGAAATGTATACTAGATAGAGCTGTAAAACTTAGAACAGTAGTGATGTTCTCCTTTAAGTTATGTAAAGGAGAACACCAGTACTTTAAATCATTTTTATATAAATTTAAATAGCACCTGACACTTGCTTTCAGAGAAGAGGCAGCTTAGTTATCTGTGGTGGAAGAGGGACTCTTTTCTCAGTTCTTCATAAAAGGGGTTTCAAACTTCACATGTTGTTGTAGAACTACAATACACTTTCTGGCATGGAGACTCATAGCATTAGACTGTAACAGGAAGCACTCAGAAACACCGCGCTCTCTGGCAGCCCCTCACCTACACACCACAGACTCACAAAGCATAAACATAACACTTGGAAAATGAATAATGACTAAAAGAACCCCACACAGCAGACCAGGACCTTGCACAGTATTTCTGTGGGCGTTACAAATAACAACCACGCGATCTTGTTAGATTTCAAACAAACTATTCTTCAAGGGTGCGACCTCTCTGTCACGCCGGTCTGGTGTTTGCTGAGGCGGTGTGAAAACGTGAGCTGGGCATTGTCGAGGAACGTGTCGCTAATGAAAGTTTGTCTGTTTGGAGGTCGAGCCACAAAAGTTCTGCCGACTGCGCGGCCAGTCCATGCTCCCCCCCCTGGAAATAACAGCCCACGCTTTCAAGAGCTCTCAAATCATTCCATACAAATTCCTCTGGGCTCAGAGAACAGGCCTTGCATTGCAAAAGCATATGGAGAGCAGGCCCTGGGCAGGCTGCTCTCAGTGCCAAGTAAATGGGCCGTGTTGCAGGCAGATATTGTAGAGAAAATTGCTGAGCACGGAGTTTATTTGAATCCCAGCAGGGCAAGTGCATTAGGACTTTTTAACCTTTTGATGACACAGGCACACAGACACAAGCTGCCTCTTCTCTGAAAGCAAGTTTCAGGTTTTGATGTCACAACGTCAGGTCATGATGTTAACAACATCAAGTCGTGACATCAGGGCTGTGTCCGAAATCACTCCCTATTTACAATATAGTCCACTACATTTACTGTCCGCCATTTTATTTGAGTGTCCGAAGTGTGTAAATGTATCCACTTTATAGTACCCTCAAAAATGTTATGGCAAGTACACTACTTTCGGCTAACAATCCCACAATGCTCTGCATTTTACAGATGCGAAAATTACAGTTGAGCGTCTCTACACCTGTTAGTGATTAAGGTTATCACAATACCAGAATTTTAAACTTCGATACAATACTAACACAAAAAAAACGATACTCGATACCTCTTTTTACACCATAGCAAAAAGAAAAAAAAGTCCTAGGACAGGATACATTTTTTTGAGGCAGCGGTGGACCAGCAACTCCCGTGTTCTGCAACGTAAAATTACTGTTTTTGTCAAAGGAGTCTGGTGGTGGCTTTGGAGTGAGCGATATAAGGCTTCAGTTTTCCGTAAGAGAGGCTGTCTGACGGTAAGGTAAGGCGGTGAAAATATTCTAAATATAGCGTACAGTTACATGGAATATTGACTTTTTCTCAGCTTCCGTGCTGGTACTCCTGCCTGCTTCTCCAAACTGGGGGCATGCTGAACGCCATCTAAAGATTGTAGATCTGTTTTTTAAATCGCTTCGATACTTTCGATACTATCGAATGTATAATTAACGGTGATTGTATTGTTTTAAACACGTATCGAAAGTATCTTTACTTTTGACAACCTTATTAGTGATGACGCAAAATGATGATGATTAGTAAGTGTACGAAATCTTAATTTACTGCTCACTATTCAGTAAACTATTGCGCGTCTATTATATAGAGAGTAGTGAATGAGTGGAAGGGATTTCGGATACATGATGTCAGCACTATCAAGACATGATGTCACATCATAAGTCCATGATGTCAGGCTATGATGTCACAATATCAGTTTATGATGTCAGCACTATCAAGTCATGATGTTACAATACCAGGTCACGACATCAAGTCAAAATGTCACAATATCAGGCACAACATCAGGTCATGGCATCAGGTTATGTCATGAGATGAGGTTATGAAATCAGCTTATGATCAGCCACCTAACATTAGGTTATGATGTTGGGACTTCATGTAATGATGTCAACCATTAATGAGCCACCTGATCTAAATGTTTCCTGGTCAAAGTACAGGATGTCACTGGATTTGTAGCTATCTAAAATCCTTTTAAATTCATCTGTGACTAATTGAGAATGCCACTCAAAATGAACTCAAGTGAAACATGTACAATGCAAAATCCTCCCACACATTTGTCTAACTGTGCCAAAATAAACACTCAAAGTGTTAATTAAATCTCTTGTCAGTTCTGCTGGGGTAAAACATGCTGCCCTCTGAGATGTGCTGTATTTACCTCGAGGCAAGAAACACTGGTGTAAAACATTTCAAAAGAATGCGTCACTCTGTGACATTTGTGGGCGAGCCATGAGTAGTCAGCCTGTGCTTGACCAAAACACAACATGCACAAAGAAGCGGTGTAGTGACAAAAGAAATGGAGAAGTGGGAATTTGTATTGGCTCAGTTTCTGTGAAAGGGTCACACAGATCTGCTTGATAATATCAGTTCCAGATTTTAAAATGCATTAGCTAAGGCCTATGAGAAAGGAGAACAAAACTGAATTGTGATTAGCTATCAGTGCAGACTTATCTACGTATAGAATAGAAGAGTTGTAACTCCTGGATCTGCATGACTACACTACTGGTCAGTTTTTTGTGCAGAAATGTTGGGCTCAATTTGTATTAAATTATGCCTTTGTCTCTTATTAAGAACGTCCACTCATATGCCTCACCTTAGGGTTGGGCAACATGACGGTATATTCCGAGCGATGGTAGAAATGTGTCCACCGGTACAGATTTGGCAATACCGTTTTCACCACGGGAGCTATCCTTTAGTGTCTTTGCTATATTTTCGGGACAGGCTGTGTAGCAAATCAGGGCTGGATCATCGTGTGATATCACGATTTTCGCGTGATCTCGCAAATCCAGCTGCCTCGCGAGGTCACATGATTTGGGCAGCAGGACTGCTTTACCATGTTCTCACGTGGCGAAGAAGAAGAGAGTGACAAGAAAACACGGAGGAGGAGAGTGAAACTGTAAATACAGAGCAGGAGGAGTTGGTTTTGTTAAACAAAGCACGAATTTGCTGCAAAGCTGGCCTTAAACATTGGGAAGTATTCATCTAATTTCCAGGAACAATTCAAATAGCTCAATATGAAATTTAAACTCATGTCATTTTACTAAATGAGTGAATAAATCACAGCACAATTATTACTAGGGCAGGTTATTGAACCTCAATACTTTCTTGGTACTGTCAGAAATGTGTCCGTAGCACGGAGTAACAAAAACGGTAAGTACTGAAAGCTGCCATCAACTGCCATGTCAGATTTGTAATCTTGTTTACTTACTAGTTCCAGATTTAAATCTGCACTAATCAATATTTTTATATTAACGATGGATCAAATGACTGCTGTCTGTGTAATGTGAAATGTGTTGCTTGTAGTGATGGACCCACAGAGAATAATCACCAACTCTGCAGTTCCCCTGAGCTCTATGGAGTTTATGGTTCTCCAGCTCATATCTTCACTGCTTTACTGATCACTGACATACACGACGAAACTTTGTATCATATCGGCACTAGTATGGAAACATTTCAAACAATATCCAGCAAGTTATTAGAGTTGTTACATATATGGACAGATATTAGCTTATTACAAATATATTGTGCTGCTGCATATGTCAGCCCATAAGTAACAGGAAACTGCAGTACAAAAATACCAAAGATGTGTGAGACAAGTTTACACAAACGTTTGTTTCACTATCCCCGTGGGGGACAGTCATTGACATAAAGCTTTCCCTAGCCCCTTACCCTGACCTTAACCTAATTGTAACCTGTACTCTAAAAAGTCTTAACCCTCAAAAAGCCGTCTCTACCTCAATTTTTGACCCCACAGGTTAGTGTGCATTCAGCTTAAAGTCCCCACCAGGATATAAGAATATTAAACACACACACACACACACACACACACACACACACACACACAGAGAGAAATGGGTGACAAATTAAAAGAAAAAGCAACATGAAGTGCCTTAGTATGAAGTCAGGCAACCACGAGCCTCCAGAACAGCTTCAGCGCTCCGTGTGTGGAGCTGTATTGGAGGGATGAACACCTCCTCCACACGATATTCCCTCATTTATATATACAACCTTTATTTAATCAGCTCATCTCACTGAGATCAACAGAGACCTGAGTGCAGCAGACAGAAACAAAAACAAATACAGCCAGACATAAGGACATATAGAATCAGAGACAGTCACATACATCACTACATAGATTTAAAGATGAAAGTTTATATTATATTATATATATTTGATGTTATGGAGATGGTGGTGGAGAGCATTGCCTTACTTTTCCACAGGTGTGAAACTGGGTTGAGATCTTTTCTTCTTACAGATTAGTTTTTGGGCGTTTCGCTTTATTTGAAAGTGACAGTAGAGAGACGGGAGAGAGAGGGGATGACATGCAGCAAAGGGCCTGGATTGGACTGGAACCCAGGCTGCTGCGGTGGGAAGGACTCAGCTTTGATATGTGGTGCACACTCTACCAGGTGAGCTACCAAGACCCCAAGGGAGGCCGTCGCATTTTATTCACATCATTTTCATACTCACCAAACCATTCAGTGAGCCCTGGTGCACGGAAGCATCTGCATATTTGATATGTCTCTCCACTCCTATCTGTCTCTCTCTCTCTCTCTAATATATATATATATATATATATATATATATATATATATATATTAAAAATAATACTTTTTTTTACATTGTAAAATGTCAGGCACAGTACATATTACAAGTACATAACAAATTCAAGAGATTCTTAACAAAAATGTGTGTTCATGTTATGTGAACAAATAACGACAACTATATCCAATTTTTTTTATCATATCAACATCTGTCTCACAATTCTGTAGTAATCTGGCTACGCTAGTTATTACATGTCGGGGAGGCACCCTGACATTACTATAGCTAAGGTTTTCATTGTGACAGTTTATTCTCCTGTCTTCAGATGATCAGTGGCTGTGTTGAGAAATAAACTGCTGATAGCAGATGGATGATGTAATGTTGATGATTGTGGTTCTGCTGACTGCTGCAAATTAGCTTCCCGTTTTAATAACTACTTTAATGCCTACTTTCCTGATGTCCGTATTGTTTTTTTGGAGGGTATTTTTATGCAGGCAGTTGGAACAGAGGAACAGCCAATTATCACTGTTCTATTTAGAGGGTTTTTTGGCCAGTTATGAGCTGCAGCCAATTAACTGGTGCATTACCGGTTGACACCATGCTGCAGAGGAAAATGCTGATACAAAGTAATGGATCGACAAAAAATGAAACAATACGGTAAAACATAAAGGGAGGAGGAGGACAGACTGGTTGGGGAGCAGAGAGGAAAAGTGGCACAATCTCTTCTGTTGACTGGCTGCCAGTTTCCAGCAGTGGGAAACAAGTGTGGGAGATGTGGTATTATATATTAAATATAACAAGTAGCATAAATTAACCGCTTTCTAGCCTGTGTCTGTGCTCATATACATACTCATTAATAACAAACAACCCTGGAAAATTTACAAAAAATGTGTTGCTGTCCAAAAACTGATGAACTGCATTGTACATTTACTGTTGTAGTCATCTTTAATAAGTTGTTTTTTTGTGAAATACCCTGCCTCAGTATATACCCTAAATTCTCAAATAAAAGCCAGTATTAAAATTATTTATTTATTACAGAGGCTCGGCCAGCACAAACAGTAAGGCCGGTCGTAAAAACATGCTAAATTCAGTATAATGTACATTTCCACAGCTCTAATTCCATCACTACAACAACGGAGTCATACTCAGCACTCTGCTGTTCAGAGTTTCTATTTTTAACAGAAATACTGTTATCATTCACTAATTATTTCCAATCTTCTACTTCACTGTTATCTAACACTTCCTGCAGCGTTTCACAGGAAAAGCCCACCATAAAAAGGCACTGGAAGGCTTTTAATGTGAAACATCTGCGCAGGAAGTGCTGAGCTTCATTGACAGCAACTTAAGTTTGATTGAAAAAAACTGCAAAGTGGAAGAGATTGGAAAAAATAAGTGAATGAAAACAGTATTTTTGCTTAAAAAAGAAACTCAGAGCAGCAGAGTGATGAGTATGCCATGCCTGTTTTGTTGTGCTGATGGAAATGTACGTTATCCTGAATTTATCAAAGACAACAGCTACATGGAGGAAGTGTTGAGTTTCCATTAACAGCAAAATAAAAGAGGAACAAATTGAAAAACAGTGAGGCTTATAACTAACATACAATAAAATATACTTATACTACTAACAGGGAAAATCTGAAATAAAGGCATGTCTCTACTTTGAGCCTGTTTCAAACAAAGGCCCGGTTCTTTCTGTAGCTGAAGTAAATGAAGGCCCACAATTTGAGATTTTACGGTATATTTGTTACAAGTGTTTAATAATAGTATTTGAGAGATCCTTGCCAAAAATATGTTATTTTTTATGTGAAAAAACTCATATTGGCTGTTAATATCACATTTTTGCTCCAAATATCAGTATCAGCCTCAAAAAACCAGTATGACTCAAGTCACAGGGGGGATCAGCCATTGTGTCTTTACATCCGGCTCCAAGCATCAGTTCCAGCGGGGAAAGGTTTTCAATATTGATCCATCTGCCTTTTCTTTTTTACAATTATTTGTTTAGTCTAAAAAATGTGAGAAAATTGTTTTAAAAAGTCCTTCGCAATTTCCCAGTTACATTAATATAAACTGTCGATTCATTTTCTGTTGATTGACTAATCGATTGATCAACTAATCTTCCAGCATTCAAATAAAACATGATACACAAAAGGCCAAATCTGTTCAGTGTCGGGGAGCAGAAGGCAGTTCATACACGACCAGGTTCAACCCCCCAAATCCGCTTGCTGAAGTGTCCTTGAGCAAGCCACTGAATGCCTACCAGCTTTGGAGCTAATCTGTGACCTCTGAGCTTCCGGTGGGGCGAGAGAGGGTTCAGTCACTGACGATATGTCCTTAGGAAGTGTTTTCATTACAGACACTGACTGCTGCACAACAATTATCAGACATTTTTAAAACTAGTAATTCATATATTTTCACACTTTATATGCTACTTTGGCTATACTGACTCAAATCAAGTTAAATTAAACTAACAACATATACCTATGGGGATCAAATCATTGATAAAGTTACCATTCTCTACAGTACATACAGTGCGTGGACAAAATAATATTGTAAACAGTAGAAAGCAGTCCAAAAGCAACACCACCACTAACTACAGCCTCTAATAAACTGCTGAACATTACAAACCACACAAAGGCCGGACTTATTGCACGGCTGCTGTGTTAGATTGCGTCTGACAGTACAAGTGAAGTTACTGGATATTTGAATCAAAGCTAGATTTGCGTTCTCTCACTGAAAACTCGACCATGTGTGTGTGTGTGTGTGTGTGTGTGTGTGTGTGTGTGTTGAAGTTTGTACAGAAGCCAAACACACACACAAACATGGGTTGTTAACTACATTAACTGGGGCACTGTCTGAGTCTAACTTTGCCACGGGGTAGTTCAGTGTGACTGGGAGATGGGAAGGTGATGAGACATTTGATTCCAGTTTTAGAGTTATAGAGTTTAGAGTCATTTCAAATACAGAGTGTTGCCACGACAGACCCTTAACAGTGAGCAACAGAATCCAATCAGGGATTTCAAACTTCACCTTCCAACACCCGAAACTGAACCAAAGTGCTGTACAACATTAAAAACAAGATAAAAAAAAATAATAATAATGATAATAAGAAATAATGATAAAAGTACAAATAGGTCAGCAGAGCACATTACAACATTAAGATAAAGAGAAGTTAAAAGCTATTCTAAATAAGTGGGTTTTAAGTTTGGCTTTGAACAAAGGCAGGTCTCTGATGGAACTTAAGTCAGTTTACATTGTGACGGTTTCACCCAAAAAGTCTATAAAAAGCGGACTTTCTGTCACATAGCTGGATGAAATCTGGGCTACTCCACTGAACCCTTCTGCTGTATTCCAGCATTTTTCTCCACTGCTGCCTTTTATGGACACCGCACAGAGGACGGGGCTCCTTCTGCAGTTGGGCTGAAAACATTATTTTGAACATCTGTGCTACAAACGATTAGTCGTTCAGCCTAAATAGATGTGAAACGTATTGTTCTTCTTCTTCTTCTACAATACAAAACTGCCCAAACATCTATAAGAAATCTTTTTTTATGTGATTAACAGAAAACCTCTCGCTTCGACGCGCGCTTGGATTAAGAGACGCTCATCCGAAACACGTTTGAAAACTCTTACAATTTAATGTTGTCTTGGATACAGTGAAATATAAATATATTAGAAAACATATGACACCTTGTTTTCAGAACAACTGACGTCTTCCGTTAATGTCGGCATGAAATCCACAACTCAGTAATGTCAACTTTTAGAATCGTTTCACCTTATTCCCTCCTCCCCGACCCCCTACCTAGCAATTCGAGGAGGGGGCAGATGTGGGAGAGACCAGAGACCCGGTGATAAAAGTAGAAATATTATCACAGCGTTATTCTGTAGGTATGATTTGTGTTTTGGATGCAGCCTATAGCAATCTTAAGAATGGATCCATGCTATTCAGGAAATGTCTTGTAAGTCATATATGTCTCGCGCCTTTGTCTGATAAGCAACGCTGCATTAAATTGCCTTTTTTAAATGGAATTTGGCGTACGCAACCCTCCTCTATATAGAACGGCTAATTAGGCTACTCTAAGAAAAGTTGCAGTGCTATCACACCAAACATTACCCGCTTCAATAAAAACCCGTTACACTGAATGACACACTTTAAACATGTCATACATGTTTACCTATTGAGCTTCAGTGCTTCAACACGCAACTGGTAGATGCTAAAAGAAGTTTTACGGCATGTCGGCTCTTTTCTTTACCTTGTTCTCCAGTGTTCCCGCAGGCTCGTTCCAGTGTGCCGTTCAGCAATAGAAAAGAAAGAAAAACGAGCAAACGTCCACATTTTGCCGGTGATATTTGGCCATTTTTCTGCCTATGTTTACTGTACATCCCTGTGACCCTCGGTACCGCCGACCGTCCTCCCTTTCCTCGCCGTTGTTCAACTCTGCTTCCCTTTCTGACTCCTCCGAGCGTCAAACACGGGAGAGCAAACTACAGCACTTCCTGTCTAAACCCTCAAAATAAAACCGTGACGAACACATTGAAACATGCGTGTTACACTGCTTAGTCGGTGGATTTACCTCAAAATTAACCCTGAGACGCTTACACACTGAGACAAGTCTCATTCAAAATGCTGAAAAACAGCAGTTCATGCTCAGAACGGAAATATAAAATGCCACATTTATATGGATGTGCTCAAAAGGAAGTGGGAAATGAAATGTATGGTCAACCGGCCACTGTGGCCTGTGGATATCACACATCTACCAGGAGCTTTTATCAGCTACATTCTTATACAAATCATTTTAAGAGAACATTATTTTTACAGAATGGTTTTATCTTATATTATCAACAGTTCAGATATTAGGCTACATGGGTTGACTCAATAGGAACGGGTAAGGTTCACAAAATCCATGCAGAAGATGGTAGAGTTGTTGCTATACCTTTCCGCTTGAACTCACAAATGAACTGTATTTGCTCATAATAATAAATACTGTCTTCAAGAGACAGCTGAGATGTGACTCAGGGGGAATTCAAAAACAGCTCAGCTCTGTGTGGAATTCAGAAGATTACAAAACATGACCAAGAGATCATTTTAAATGGAACAGAGCCCTTAAATTTCAGCTGCCAAGCACTGGAAACTTTCTGTCAGTTTTCCCTCTGCAAAATCTGAGGTGTAGATTTTTATACTGAGGTATACAGAATCTATACTTCATTTGACCACTCCATTTTTCCATGTTAAAAATGTGAGTTTGTGTGAGAAATTGAGTTCCGCCTCAGCTGGG
>NC_058063.1:1857500-1942500 GCF_020085105.1 Siniperca chuatsi | reverse complement strand
TGTAAGCAGCATTTTAATATTGTAGCTGGTCGAGGTGGACCTAATTTTACCTACTTTATATATTGTTGAGTAGTTTACCCCATAACACTGCATCTTAATCTATAAACCAATCATACGTTTTGCATTTAGAATTTGAATCCGTAAAAACAACTTTCTATGGCTGACAGATACATAAAACCTACAATATTTCTCTCAAGTAAAGTACTTAAGCAGATTTACTTAGAGTCAACAGGAATGCTAGCGGCACTGTGAGGCTGTGCTTTGATTCATAAACCAAATGAATCTCTGGGGACCATGAATGTCTGTGAAAAACTCTGTGCCACTCTGTCCAGTAGATGTTGAGATAATACACCAGTTAAGTGAAAACTTTGACCTGCTGGTGGTGCTAGGGGAAAAGTCAGGAGTCACCAAAGGTTTAGTATTTATTAGGATTCATCCTCTGAGCACCATGAATGTCTGTACAAACTTCCACGGCAATTCATCTGATACATGTGGAGATATTTCATTCTGGAGCAAAGTGGTGGACCGATCGACTGACAGACCAGCCCTGTGTCCTAGAAATTACATTCATATACAACTACTTTGCAACAGCAAATAAGTTTTGAGGGAAACATAATGCAGACCGAATTATGTTTTCTATTAACATAATGAGGACAATTAACATGTTAACGTTAATTAACTTACCTGGCAAGTCACAAAAATGTTGACAGTGAACGTATCAGTAAATGTTCACTGACAGTGTATTTCATACACTGTCCACTCGTAGTGACTACAACATGATTCGACTTTTTATGGTTATGTTTAGGCACTGGTGCTAATACAGAAAAAGTCAGCAGTGACTTGAGACATAACATTTTTTATTTACATTTAACCAAAATCACGATCTTTCCTAACCTTAACCAAAGTGCTTTTGTTGCTTAAACCTAACTGCAGACGGGAGTATAAATATTTAATCTTAACCCATCAAGGGGTAAAATGGTTGCAATAACACATTTTGTATTTTTTCAACCAAACTTTTCACAGTATACTCAACTCTGTCCTGTCTCTTAACTGTTATGGATAGCCCCAACTAATTTCTAAGAAAATCTATATTTGACCTTTACACATCCTCCTCCTCCTTTAACTGAAATATTCTCATAAGATTTCTATTTTGTGAGAACAAATGTAATCCACTGAACTCTATGAAAACAGTTTTATTTTTATCTAGAAAGAGGAAGCACCTCTTCTCTCTCAAACAAGAGAGACTTTGGAAATTGGGGAATTTGTGTGCTGAATCAAGAGCAGACTCATGTTAAATGATACAATGTGATGCAAAGTATTGCTACAGCCTTAATCTATATGTGTACAATTTTTCTATACTGCTGTAAATGAGCTGCTGTTGTATTGCTGACTCTGTACCGACCACTTTGCTTTCCTGTCAGTCAAACAAAGTCCCACAAGAAGCAACAGAGTGACAGTGTTAACTTTCTCTCCTCTTCTGTGTTTAGAGGAGCTTTTCCATTCTGACAAACAGACTCGACTGGGATGGAATTCCGACCCACCCAGAGAAGTAAGTTGGGTTGCTAAGTGACAAGTTTTTATTTCATTAAAAGGCTTGCATCATGTACAGTAAAAATACACTTCCTACTAATCGCTGAATATGACATTACAAGTTTATATTAACTGTTATAATATAACTATACTATAATAACAACTGTTATTGTATTTACTCAATATAATGGCTATCTATCTATCTATAGTCTTATACAGAGGTCAGTGAGTCTCATCATGATTTTTGCGTGGGCCTGTAGTTCTAACCTGCAGCTTTTCACTGATGTTCTCTTGCATTTTTTCATCCCAGTGGGGTGAAATTCCACTGAGAGTGGATACAGAGAGTCCAGTGCCCGTGCTCCAAGCTTGTGGAAGAAGCATAACGAGAACTATTTTAAGCCAGTGGAGGGAGCGTAAAGACGCCCACTATCTACTGATGGATGTTGCATTTGCCCAAGAACAGGAGCCGTCTGGTCAGCTCAGCCCTCTACAAGTTCACCTTTTTGACTCGGATACACCCATCACAAGTGGGTCTGGATGTGGGAAGCCGGCTGTGACATACAATTTCAAGCAGAGGAGGGTGAGTATTCAGGTGTTTTACATTCTGAATGGAAAACCTTTTCTATTCCAATTAATATATAAAACTTTAACATGCTTATGTGATGGTATTATATATTTAATCTCTGAGGCACATTCCAGTGGACTTTAAAATGGTTGTCAGGAAGTGTTCCAAGAAAAGATAAGACCATTCACTGTCATTTTAATTCACCAGAAGTGACAAAAAGTTATTATTGAATATTATGGAATTAAAATCCCCTCAGACAAAGTTCTTATGGATGAAAAACTGATCTGGGGTCAGTAGACCTGTTACGAAATACTTGTGGTAAAAGATAACAATAGTAGTTAACTTGAAAAAGATCATGATTTGATTCAATACACTATAGTGGTTTCACTATTTAGTTTTATAATAGTAGAATATTTGTGAAACTAAATTATTTGAGACATTGGAAATAATACTTTTTTTAAAAAGGGTTAAAAATGTAGCAGAAGTATGGAGTCCCTAAAGGGCCACAGTAGGAAATAATTTGCATTCATTTTCATGTTCCCTATGAACAGTTTTGTGTTCTTTTAAGGTCTGATGATGTTTGAAGTCCACACTGCTAGTTCAAATATTATACTGAATATAATATTAAGAGTGTGATTTTTATTTTGTGCAAAAGGCAGAATAGGTATAAGTATTCAGATCCTGTAAGTAAGTATGTAAGCAAGTAGTAATGACACAGTGTAAAAATACAGTAAATATAAGTAAAACTACATAAAGTCCTGCATTCAAAATTATTATGATTACAAAAGTATTACCAGAAAAATGTACTCAATTGTTGTTATTACTATTGATGCATCACTGTGTAAGCAGCATTTTAATATTGTAGCTGGTCGAGGTGGACCTAATTTTACCTACTTTATATATTGTTGAGTAGTTTACCCCATAACACTGCATCTTAATCTATAAACCAATCATACGCTTTTGCATTTAGAATTTGAATCCGTAAAAACAACTTTCTATGGCTGACAGATACATAAAACCTACAATATTTCTCTCAAGTAAAGTACTTAAGCAGATTTACTTAGAGTCAACAGGAATGCTAGCGGCACTGTGAGGCTGTGCTTTGATTCATAAACCAAATGAATCTCTGGGGACCATGAATGTCTGTGAAAAACTCTGTGCCACTCTGTCCAGTAGATGTTGAGATAATACACCAGTTAAGTGAAAACTTTGACCTGCTGGTGGTGCTAGGGGAAAAGTCAGGGAGTCACCAAAGGTTTAGTATTTATTAGGATTCATCCTCTGAGCACCATGAATGTCTGTACAAACTTCCACGGCAATTCATCTGATACATGTGGAGATATTTCATTCTGGAGCAAAGTGGTGGACCGATCGACTGACAGACCAGCCCTGTGTCCTAGAAATTACATTCATATACAACTACTTTGCAACAGCAAATAAGTTTTGAGGGAAACATAATGCAGACCGAATTATGTTTTCTATTAACATAATGAGGACAATTAACATGTTAACGTTAATTAACTTACCTGGCAAGTCACAAAAAATGTTGACAGTGAACGTATCAGTAAATGTTCACTGACAGTGTATTTCATA
The DNA here is from genome assembly GCF_020085105.1 of Siniperca chuatsi. NCBI lineage: Eukaryota > Metazoa > Chordata > Actinopteri > Centrarchiformes > Sinipercidae > Siniperca > Siniperca chuatsi. The sequence goes on along the minus strand of NC_058063.1, from coordinate 1,938,812 downwards.
CACTGTCCACTCGTAGTGACTACAACATGATTCGACTTTTTTATGGTTATGTTTAGGCACTGGTGCTAATACAGAAAAAGTCAGCAGTGACTTGAGACATAACATTTTTTATTTACATTTAACCAAAATCACGATCTTTCCCTAACCTTAACCAAAGTGCTTTTGTTGCTTAAACCTAACTGCAGACGGGAGTATAAATATTTAATCTTAACCCATCAAGGGGTAAAATGGTTGCAATAACACATTTTGTATTTTTTCAACCAAACTTTTCACAGTATACTCAACTCTGTCCTGTCTCTTAACTGTTATGGATAGCCCCAACTAATTTCTAAGAAAATCTATATTTGACCTTTACACATCCTCCTCCTCCTTTAACTGAAATATTCTCATAAGATTTCTATTTTGTGAGAACAAATGTAATCCACTGAACTCTATGAAAACAGTTTTATTTTTATCTAGAAAGAGGAAGCACCTCTTCTCTCTCAAACAAGAGAGACTTTGGAAATTGGGGAATTTGTGTGCTGAATCAAGAGCAGACTCATGTTAAATGATACAATGTGATGCAAAGTATTGCTACAGCCTTAATCTATATGTGTACAATTTTTCTATACTGCTGTAAATGAGCTGCTGTTGTATTGCTGACTCTGTACCGACCACTTTGCTTTCCTGTCAGTCAAACAAAGTCCCACAAGAAGCAACAGAGTGACAGTGTTAACTTTCTCTCCTCTTCTGTGTTTAGAGGAGCTTTTCCATTCTGACAAACAGACTCGACTGGGATGGAATTCCGACCCACCCAGAGAAGTAAGTTGGGTTGCTAAGTGACAAGTTTTTATTTCATTAAAAGGCTTGCATCATGTACAGTAAAAATACACTTCCTACTAATCGCTGAATATGACATTACAAGTTTATATTAACTGTTATAATATAACTATACTATAATAACAACTGTTATTGTATTTACTCAATATAATGGCTATCTATCTATCTATAGTCTTATACAGAGGTCAGTGAGTCTCATCATGATTTTTGCGTGGGCCTGTAGTTCTAACCTGCAGCTTTTCACTGATGTTCTCTTGCATTTTTTCATCCCAGTGGGGTGAAATTCCACTGAGAGTGGATACAGAGAGTCCAGTGCCCGTGCTCCAAGCTTGTGGAAGAAGCATAACGAGAACTATTTTAAGCCAGTGGAGGGAGCGTAAAGACGCCCACTATCTACTGATGGATGTTGCATTTGCCCAAGAACAGGAGCCGTCTGGTCAGCTCAGCCCTCTACAAGTTCACCTTTTTGACTCGGATACACCCATCACAAGATTTCAAAATAGTTGGACAGTCCTGGACCTCCAGACCTCCAAGCCGTTCCCTGTCACATCAGTCCCTCCAACCCAAATATCCAGCCACCTGAACCGCAGCCTGGCTCTGAGCCTGGGCTCTGTCAGCCGCAGAGGCTTCCAGCTCGCCTTCTCCTACTCAGGAACATGTGTGCTGATAACATCCATCAGACTGTACTACAGGAGGTGCCCTGACATTGTGGCTTACCTGGTCTCGTTTAAGGGGACAGGGGCTGGGTCGGGTCCCATGACGGGTTCCTGTGTAAAGGGAGCTGTGGAGGTTGCTGCACCTGTTAGAGAATGTAATGTGGATGGAGTATGGGGTCCACTGCAGGGGGGATGTACCTGTGAACGCGGTCATCAAGTTATCGATGACACCTGTCAAGGTATGTAGCTCAGATGATTTTTCAAAAGTCACCTTTTTTTTTGTTAACCAATTAAACATTAAACTATATGTAATTCGGTCTGCATTATGTTTCCCTCAAACTATATATATATATATATATATATATATATTCAATTAATATTTACATTTTACTCACATACCAGAAAAGTATCTGAATCAATCAATACCAGAATACATGTGGATGACAGCTTTCACATTTTCTGATTTACTGAAAAGAAAAAACTGACTTCTGAGGTAAAAGTTAGAATTGCGAGAGAAAAGGCCGAATTCAGAGTTTAAAGTCATGATTCTTGACCTTAAATGTTTTCTGAGAAATCTGGCTTTAATTTTAGATGTCAGATTTTTTCAAACAATTCTGGGATTAATCAGAACTCAGATATATTTTTTCATGTGGCCCTTATCATTTTCCATAATTATTTGGATGTTTATTTCTGTACATTCCCAAAATACAGTATCATCAATGCTTGTTACTGTTTTTTTGTAGTTTTTGTTCAGTGAAATTCATCAACAAACAAGAAAAAAAGAAAAAGAATATTGTAAAATTCAAGGCAATAAATTTCAATAACATTTTGAGTTAGGGGTTTTGACTTAATTTCTTAAGTTTGGGCTTTTAGTTTATCAAACTTAGAATTTTTACTCATGTTAATTTACTCCAAGTTTAAGTAACTCAAATCGACACAACCTCAAGGACAACATTTTATTTTTGCCCAATGTTTCTGCAACAGCTCGCAGCTAAAATTAGCACCTTGTGGATTGGAAAAATAATCTTGAATAGACTGCATGTCTTTCTGTACTTCATGAACATCAACACATTAACTTTCATATCCTCTTTCCTTCTCAGTTTTATCTCATAGTTTTTATTGTTTTCTTTTTTTACATAGGCTATTTCCTGTGCATTGCTCAACAGATACATCACAGTTTCATGTTTTCTCTATTTAAATGTCATATTGATAACATTTTTATGGAGATGAATATAAAAAAAAATCTTTAAAAATAAAAAAAAAATCTTTAAAAAGCAAAAATGTTTGTTTGTATAAAAAAATTACTGTCAAGTTGATATGTTATTATCAGATTTTTTGAACTTTCAAATATTGATACCAGGATCAGGATCAAAAATCAGTTTCAGTTGGGTTACCTCTATACCGGAACCCAAACAGTACATTAATGGGGGAATAATGTGACTGTCCTCACATGAGTCATTTCAACATATGCCCACTAACATTATATGTTTTTCTTTTCTTTTGCTTTTTTTAACCTTCACTGAGAGCCATGCTGTCTTTTGGCTGGACTGCAGCAAAGCGGGGGCCTGCCTTATAAATAAAGTCTGTGACTTACTGAGTGAGTGAAGTTACACCATTGGTCCATTGAGTGTTGGAGTGTCCTCACTGGCCATTGCTCTTTCAAAGTGAATGGGCTCGAACGTGTGTTACCGTAACTCCACATTCTTTGAGTTTAGGCACAGCCCTTTAACCCTTTAACGCCCGGGCCGCACTGCCTAACTGAGCAGCACGTGTGCGTCACAGAACCTCTTGCTTTTCATTTCGGCACCCATGTTAACAGGTTAGATCAGGCACACAGCCCACTTGAGCTGCACAGCTCAGGTAGCTGCAGCCACCCTCCCCCCCCTTGAAATGGCTTTTAAACTGAGCTAGGCCAAGTGAAGGATTGCTGTATATTTTCTATTTATTTATTTTTATTATTATTATTGATTTTTTTGCAAGTGAGCACACACTTCCTAATCTTAAACCGGGTGTAAGCCTATCGCTTGCGCAGCACTAAATACTTTTAGTCTATGCTCACTTACTATGAGGCCCCACCTCGGTCTCACCTTGTGTATAAATTGGGCTGACACCGGACAATCGTTTCCCAAAAACAGCTTTTTTTCCGGCTAGTTAAAGGAATCAGTGGGGCCCACAGATTAGAAGGCCGGTCCTGTATTAATAGAATCTGGAATTACGGTACGTAACTAAGGTTCTATTTTGTATAGACTTCGCCCTCTAAGGCTGTTGCAAGTGGGATAAGAGCGAAGCAGGATGTGGTCCATGACCCAATTGGTCCGTCCGGTACCCCAGCCCGCTCTCATTCCCAGGGCGCCAAGTACCAACATTTTGTCACGCCATCATACAGAAGCACAAGGTACCTTTAGCACCTGTATCAGACGCACCTTTAGCACCTGTATCAGACGCACCGGGCTGCCACTAGTCAGTCTAAAGAGCGCAAAAGGAGGAGGTTGGGTGGATGGATGGCACAAACAAACACAGGACTTTGCCCCAGGAGACCGGGGTTGGTATCCTGTGTGAAACCTAACCAAGTCGTTTTGGGGCATAAACCTTACCAAACTGGACCGTTTCACAACGTTAACCACGTGTTACAAAGGCATCTCATACAGACGCAAAAGGGTAGGCTACCTTGTGTGTCTGTATGAGACGCAGAGGGGTATGACAAATCAGCATCAGTAATTGACTGACCTGGGATGAGAACATGTTGGAATGAATGGACAGCAGTTGCTCTGAGTGTCTAATACTGCTGCAGATGGGTACCTTGTGCGTCTGTATGAGTCGCAGAGGAGCGTTGACAAAATGTCGGTATTCGACGACCGGAATGAGAGCAGGTTGGGTACCTACAAGCACAAACACACCCACTTCAAGAGAAATCAATAACCAGTCCATACCTCGCCAATGCGTCACAGCACAATGGCTCATCACAGTATCACATATGCATAGATGACACAAAGACAGTACAATACCTGGTATTCACCATGAGGGAATGCAACTGGAAAACAACATAAAACCTACTGCTGTGAGAAGCTGAGAAGGTTACGCACTGTAACAAAATTAGATAATAATGCAGGACCCACTTCAGTTCATATTGTACCTTGGTGGTGCAAAGTCCCTCACAAAAGCAGTGCCTGACCCTGCCACTAGTGGGACAAAAAGTGAAAACGCTGTATCTTACAACCAAAAAAACATTACAACCACATTAATAAATACAACTTTTACAAAAACTATCAGTATCAGTGGTGAGAAAGAGACAATCGATATTTCTGTTTCACCAGCATGTAGAATGGGCCACTACAAACCAGCCAATGAGAGTGGAGGATGTCGGCTGTGCCCACAGAACAGCAGGACACATGGGGAGGGATCAGAGAGGTGCGACTGTCTACAAGGTTTCAGCCGCCTGCCAACTGACCCTGATGACCTCGGCTGCACCAGTAAGAAACACTGAGTGGGTTTATTGGAAATAAACAGGTGTCATCCTGTTATAAAACTAATGTATGGATAGACATTAAAGCCCCTAAGTGAATTTGAAAATGGTCAACTTTGGCTCCCCCTACTTGTAGTAACTGTGGTAGACAGAAATGTATGCCACTTTTTGCACTTGTCTCATTTTTCTACAAACATAAAGTTATGCTATCAGGCTAATTTGAACAATGCTATTGTCACATCAAAATTCAACACAGAGAGGCTTTAAATATACAATAGTCTTTGATTCAAAACAGGATCTGCTTCAGTGTCGTCCATTTCTGCTATCATGGATATGATGCAGTTTGATTTTGGATTTATTATAAAATTGATTGATGGCACTGATTGTCTACCTTCTGCCTGTATATATTCACCTGATTTGATCCTAATGACATATTTAGTGGATTTTGCTTAGTATAAGCATGTTTTTGCTTCCTTGCCTTGTCCTCCACAGAGCTGCCCTCTGCTCCTGTAAATCTAACAGCCCATCATCATAATGACTCTGTGCTGATAGTGACGTGGGATCCTCCTTATGACTGGGGAGGCAGACAGGAAGTGATGTATCGTGTCAAGTGTGAGAAGAAAGCAGAGGCTGGCAGTCAGTGGGAGGCATGTGGAGAAGATGTGATTTTCCTGCCAGACTCAGCAGGGCTGACCAGCACATCAGTCAGCATCGTAGGAATCAATCCACAGCATGACTACAGTCTGTCAGTGCAAGCCTGGAATGATCTATTCACCCTGCAGGGGGCGCCACCTTCATCCACTGCCACTGTTACTATTCATAGATGTATGTAAGCCTGACTAGATGACCTCAACACATTAGATAGTCCAGGAAAGTCAGAGAAATACTTCTCCTCAACAGGAAAGCTAGTGTGGTGGGAAATAAACATGGGGGGTTGAAGGTTCTGAGACCATGGATGTAGAAAGAGAACTGGATGCTTGCGCCGCAGAGCTGGCTAACCTCCGGTTTAGCCCACCGCTAACTTGAATGGGGATAAAATGATTTAATCGTGCGGCTCTTCTAGACTTTCCAAATGTTATCAGACCGAATGGATCAAATTCTGATAGTGAAGCAGGGCTATGTAACTTTAGAAAGAAGACAAAACACATTATTCCTCTTACAAAAGAGAAGTTGAACTCAAACAATAAAACACACCCTTGCTCAATTCAATTCAGGGGATTTGCTTTGACAGCCTTACTTGGACTGGTATGACCAGCAGCTTATGGTGACTAATGTTACCAAACTTTAGATAGATATTGCTGTGTAACTGATATTACTGGGTCGGTTTGCTGACTGTGACTCTTCTCTACTTGTGCCACTGTTACACAATGTTTTAGCACTATCCTGTAATTACCACTTGTGGCCACTTTGGATGCTTAAGCAAAGGGTAGGCTACATATACTTGCTTTAAAGGTACACTCAGCACAGTTCACAGTTGAATTTCAGAGCATCACCAGTCAGTTGGTATGCTGTTTAAAGCTGCATTAGTTAATTTTTGGTCTCTTGGGGGCAACAGAACAAGCTGTAAAGACAATAGACATATAACAAAATCAGGAAGTGCATCTTTAAAGTTAATAGAATGTTAAAACTACTGTTAATTTCTGAGCCACATGAAACACTTCTGTTTTCTTACAGGGAAAGTTCCTCCTCTGGTGATCACTGTGACCCCGGGCTTAAACGACTCAGAGCATAAAATAACACCAGCTCCTCAGCACCGGAGTCGCTTCTCCATATGGCTGACAGTTGGTGTTGTATTTGGCAGCCTGCTGCTCATGGCTGCAATCTCCATTGCTGTGTGTGTCCTGCGCTGCAACTACACTAAACTCAGGTAAAGGGACCTTCCACTTCTCTTCCTTTGGCCTACTACTTTAAAGTTTCTATTAGTGAATTTGTGTGGTAAGTGCTGACCTCTCATTATTCTCTCATCAATCTGACATATTGAGAATGTTAGATGGGACAATAATCAAAATAACTACAGTACATACTGTATCCTGATTAAATAAATGTTTTTATGATATAGACGAACTTCTGAGTGATGTCATTGTGAGATGCATGGGCACGCAGGGGTAGAAAACAAACCAGATTGAGTGAGAGTTTATGAGGAGATCAATGTGAGGAGTTGTTTTTGTGTAAAAGTAATGGGAGGAAATGTTCTATATCCTATGAAGAAAACCTCCTTTCAGCTCAGAGTGCAGGATTGGCTATTTGCATCTAGCAGTCTGGTCAAAGCTCTGGATTTTAATAAGGTGGTGGACAGTTTTGCACAGAAACTGGTGAAGTAGAAACACCTGTTTTATGACAGCGTACATTGGTACTGTGTGTTCATGGCTGTTTAATGAATATTGAAAAAAGTTAGTCAGGCTTTATAATCAAAGCTATAGTGATCAGCTTTCATTTGTGTGAGTTTCAGTGTGTGACTTTGTGACAGCTAATCGTGCTGCAGACTGATGGCGTTGCATGGAAAATTCATCATGTTAAGGCTATAATATTTCAAAGAAAAAAAATCACAAAAGGTGTGCAGACTCTCTTTTCATAATCCCCTCTGGCTGACAAACAATCCTTAAATCCTGCATTGAAAGTTTCTCATGAGTAATCTTTTGCAGGTATGCAACACAGCATTAAGATTAGGAGTTTATGCACTAATGTAACACATCAGGCACATTTCACATACAGCAGCTATACATGCTAAAGTTACTAATATACAGCATGAGAGGGCTTCTGTGCACTTAACATGTGCAGGCAAAAAAATCTCATGCATGCTTACATTACTTGTGTGAGGGGGCTTCTGTGCTCTTAACTCATCCTGGGGTGGGAAACTACCTGCAAGAACTAACTTTGTGTAGTCTGTGTTAATGACATTACTGCTAGTAGCTGCCATTTCTCAGTGGAATTTCATGTCATGTTAGCTAGCAAGAGCTGACATTAAAATCAACGTGTAGTGCGAAGTAAAGACATTTTTGTGATGCAAGGACGAGTGCTACATATAAACCTACCTCTGAAAAGTAATTTCACTGCTTACCAGCAAGTTGCTTCATTCTAAATACTGAAAATGTCCATATATAAAATCTTGATAATTGTTTGTGAACGGTAAACCTGACCGTAGTTTGCTTTTATTATCACTTTTGCAATAACTGTCAGTGTACACAAGGAGGAACTCCACTGGACTGGGCACAACAACATGCTGGGAAAGCTATGGCGCAAGGTGGAGAAAACAGTTTTGCTGGAAGGGAGAAAAGGACAACAACAGAAGTTGAAAATTGCAATCTTATTCCAGTAATTATCAAGATAATATTGTATATCAACATAGTTTTACAACCAAATTTTAATTTCAGCTACCAGCTGTTGAAAAAATATTTTGGGACTTGTGATTTTTTCAGGACATTTATGTCTATTTTTCAATGACTGGAAACTTGACAAAAATGATTCCGTATTTTCTCATATGTGTGGGAACCCTCCTACATAGTTTAAACATAACGTGATGATGACTAAACTTTTAAGACAAATTTACTGATAATGATATAAAATTCTAACTTTCCTACAGGTTTGACCAGGAAGCAGAGCTTTTGCAGATGAACGCTGAATTTTCCTACCGACGTCCGCAGGAGGTGGATGCTGCACCCCAGCAGGCCAACAGTAAGTGCCCTATTCCTGAACAGTAGTAGGTCAGTACTTTGTCATTTTTTATTTATTCATCACTGACCTACAAACCAAAGAAGCATTGTTTTCTTCCTCTGTGGTCGTGTTGAGTAACACCACTGTTAGGATATACTGGAAATATTTCAACGTCAAAGTAAGGGTAATACTTCCACCCAGAAAAGGTCACCATTCCAACCATTTCTCATTTAAGCTGAAAGCATCATGAGAAAATATGAAACGGATGAGGTTGGGATGTAGAGAAATCACCTTAAAATGATCACCAACAAGATCTCAACACATTAAAAAGCATAATTGCTACGTTTTGAAGTTTATATAAATTATTTCTTTCAGTATTTCTATCACAAATTCATCTCTAGAGGTTTTTGCACACAGCATATAGTACGTGAATGCAGTGCCATTTCTCTGGGGTACATCTCACTCTGTTTGTCCTTCTCTGTACCACGTGACTAGTTAGAAAAGAAGAAACCCAGGCTTTCTTCTTTCCTGTCGTATTAGATCTCAGAAATGGCACAGCCTCCTTTTAGCAGGATTCTTTCTTTCAGAATTGTTGGATATCAGCATGTTCTTAGTGCCTTTGGTCCCACGGGGTCAGTTGAGGCCTGTTGGGCCTCCGGATTCAGTCCAGTTGTTGGAAGGCACCATACACTTGAATAAAATGGGATATTGTCTACTTAAAACCTAAGTAATTAACAGACAGTTAATTAAATGTCATACATGGTAGGCCTAATATATGTTACGAAATCTGCTATTATGACAACATACCATATATAGGCTATACACACATACATCAGGTAAAATAAGTATTGAACACATCACCATTTTCCTAAGTAAATATATTTCTAAAGGTGCTATTGAAATGAACTTTTCGCCAGATGTTGGTAACAACTCATGAAATCCACACATGCAAAGAAATCAAACCATAGATGGCCATAAATTAAGTTATGTGTTATAATGTTAAATGATACAGGGAAAAAGTATTGAACAAATGAAGAAAGGGAGGTGCAAAAAGGCATGGAAAGCCAAGACAATCAGTAATTAGAAATCAATCCTGCCCCTTGTCAGTGCAAATTAATATCAGCTGGTTCAGTCCCAACTGATGGCCTATAAAAAGGTGTCTCATTACCAAGGCGTCACAGAAGAAACATCTCATGATGGGTAAAAGCAAAGAGCTCTCTCAAGACCTTTGCAACCTTATTGTTGCAAAACATACTGCTGGCATTGGTTACAGAAGGATTTCAAAACTTCTGAATGAAGTGAGCACTGTTGGGGCCATAATCCGGAAGTGTGAAGAACATCATTTCACCATAAACCAGCCACGACCAGGTGCGCCTCGCAAGAATTCTGACAGAGGACTGAAAAGAATTATCAGAAGAGTTGTTCAAGAGCCAAGGACCAATTGTGGACAGATCAGAAGGACCTGGAATTAGCAGGTACAATTGTTTCAAAGAAAACGATAAGTAATGCACTCAACCGCCATGGCCATTGTATGCACTCACCACGCAAGACTCCATTACTGAAGAAAAAACATGTTGAAGCTCATTTAAAGTTTGGACATACATTTGGACAAGCCTGTGACATACTGGGAGAATATAGATGAGACAAAAAATGAACTTTGGATGCCATAATACACATCATGTTTGGAGGAGAAATGCCACTGCACATCACTCCCAAAACACCATACCAACAGCAAAGTTTGGAGGTGGAAACATAATGGTGTGGGGCTGTTTTTCCAGCATACGGTACTGGCAAACTTCATATACAGTGGTGTGCAAAAGTGTTTCCTTCCTGATTTCTTGTTTGTTTGCATGTTTGTCACACTTAAATGTTTCAGATCAAACAAATTTAAATATTAGTCCAAGATAACACAAGTAAACACAAAATGCAGTTTTTAAATGAAGGTTGTTATTATTAAGGGAAAACAAAATCCAAACCTACATGGCCCTGTGTGAAAAAGTGATTGCCCCCTAAACCTAATAACTGGTTGGGCCACCCTGAGCAGCAACAACTGCAATCAAGCGTTTGCGATAACTTGCAATGAGTCTTTTACAGCGCTGTGGAGGAATTTTGGCCCACTCATCTTTGCAGAATTGTTGTAATTCAGCCACATTGGAGGGTTTTCGAACATGAACTTGTCTTTTTAAGGTCATGCCACAGCATGCTAACAGTTTGCTCAACTTATCTCCACTAGGCCACTCCAAAGTCTTCATTTTGTTCTTCTTCATCCATTCAGAGACCCCACAACAACATCCAAAAAACTGCAGGCCTCACTTGCCTCAGTTAAGGTCAGTGTTCATGACTCCACCATAAGAAAGAGACTGGGCAAAAATGGCCACCATGGCAGAGTTCCAAGACGAAAACCACTGCTGAGCAAAAAGAACATTAAGGCTCATCTCATTTTTGCCAGAAAACATCTTGATGATCCCCAAGACTTTTGGGAAAATACTGTGTGGACTGATGAGACAAAAGTTGAACTTTTTGGAAGATGTGTGTCCCATTACATCTGGCGTAAAAGTAACACCGCATTTCAGAAAAAGAACATCATACCAACAGTAAAATATGGTGGTGGTAGTGTGATGGTCTGGGGCTGTTTTGCTGCTTCAGGACCTGGAAGACTTGCTGTGATAAATGGAACCATGAATTCTGCTGTCTACCAAAAACTCCTGAAGGAGAATGTCCGGCCATCTGTTCGTGACCTCAAGATGAAGTGAACATGGGTTCTGCAGCAGGATAATGATCCAGAACACACTAGCAAGTCCACCTCTGAATGGCTGAAGAAGAACAAGACCTTGGAGTGGCCTAGTCAAAGTCCTGACCTGAATCCTATTGAGATGCTGTGGCATAACCTTAAAAAGGCAGTTCATGCTCGAAAACCCTCCAATGTGGCTGAATTACAACAATTCTGCAAAGATGAGTGGGCCAAAATTCCTCCACAGCGCTGTAAAAGACTCATTGCAAGTTATCGCAAACGCTTGATTGCAGTTGTTGCTGCTCAGGGTGGCCCAACCAGTTATTAGGTTTAGGGGGCAATCACTTTTTCACACAGGGCCATGTAGGTTTGGATTTTGTTTTCCCTTAATAATAACAACCTTCATTTAAAAACTGCATTTTGTGTTTACTTGTGTTATCTTGGACTAATATTTGAATTTGTTTGATCTGAAACATTTAAGTGTGACAAACATGCAAACAATTAAGAAATCAGGAAGGGGGCAAACACTTTTGCACACCACTGTAATTGAAGGAAGGATGAATGGCAAAATGTACAGAGACATTCTTGATAAAAATCTGCTGCCATCTACCAGGATGATTAAGATGAAACGAGGGTGGACATTTCAGCAAGACAATGATCCCAAACACACAGCCAAGGAAACTCAATTGGTTTCAGAGAAAGAAAATAAAGCTGCTAGAATGGCCCAGCCAATCACCTGACTTGAATCAAATTGAAAATCTTTGGAAATAACTAAAGATCAGAGTTCAAAGAAGAGGCCCACGGAACCTTCAAGATTTGAAGACTGTGTGGAAGAATGGGCCAAAATCACACTTCAGCAATGCATGAAACTCATTTCTCCATACAGGAGGCATCTTGAAGCAGTCATTACCAACAAAAGCTTTTGTATGAAGTATTAAATGAATTTCAGTAAGCATGTTCAATACTTTTTCCCTGTGTCATTTAACATTATACATAACCTAATTTATGGACATCTATGATTAGATTTCTTTGCATGTGTGGATTGCATGGGTTGTTACCAACATCTGGTGAACATTTGATGTCAATAGCACCTTTAGAAATATATTTACTGAGAAAAATGGTGACGTGTTCAATACTTATTTTACTTGATGTATATCTGTAACAGTAAATTAATTAGTAAAATAAAAAAATCACACAAGTTCGATGTCCATATATTTTAGCCATCTTTGTATCTCAGCAATGTGTGTCTGCTTGTCTCTCCTCTCAGAGGGGTGAGAGGAGGAAGGGGTCAGCAGACACACAAGTGCTCTGAGGGCTGTGGGATTCAGCCTTTCATTTACATTTTCTCTTATTACCAGCCATGATAAATTAATTGTTGTGCAGATACATATTTACATTTCCTGTTTAATAAGCTATTCAGCACATCATAATAGGCAAATATGCAACATCCAGTAGCCTAAGTTCAATTGATTAATATCAAGGTTAAGACAACAAGAGATCAGTTGAAAATATTCTTGGCAATATTTCATTAGAGTGGCAAGCAAGGACTTACACTACTAAAACTGTATCCCAAATTATCACACATACTGTCCCAAATAATTATGGATGTCCTGAAAGAATAGATTTGTTAATACAGGAAATGGTGATCTGTATGTCTGTATGACATCATATTAATTTCTTTACATAAAGAAGAGTTCTTGTTGAGAGGGTCTCTTGCTCTTTATGGCATCAGCATGACAACATCAAGTTCCACGCTTATATTCTTATATTCTTATATTGTTATTAATGTAACACATTGATTAATACATTTGATTCTGCATGGCAAAGTCATTTTCTTTATTCCTTTAGTCTTAAAGTTTTACAAGTCCTGGTTTTCAGTTGATGAAGACCAGAGATCATGAGATGTTCCTTAAGAGGGTGGTGTCAGGTTGTGTTAGGGAGAGTCAGTTGTAATTTACTAAACTGGCTTAGGTTGTTCATGATTTTTGCCGGCCCGCTGTAAATCGATCGAATTTAGCTATCAGCTTTTAAATTTAGCTTGAGGTTGTTTTAGGCATGTGCTAACTAACAATAAAGACAATAAAGATGAATGCTTCATTCAAAAATATGTCTTTTAATGAACTTTCCTGCTGATACAATAGAATGTTCAACTGAAATCAAGTCCTGTCATGGACCAAACAGGTTGCTATAGCAACAGTGAGTTATGAGGTCACTTTTTTCCATAAGTCAAGTTCGAACAAATTAATTTGAATGCCACCCACACTGGGCACACACACATAGACAGGAGTTTGTAGAATTTTTTGTAATTCTCCGGTGTTCTCTAAACTTGTGCACTTGGCAGCAACACAGTCTCAGTTCACAGCCGTAAACATTGGCATAAATGATGCAACATTTAAGTTAGGGCATATTTGGAATGTGAACAGGATCGTTGTGTAAAATTATTATTTGCTACTCTCAACACCATTAACAATTCATTGATCAAGAGAAAATGTACAGAAAACATTACAGCTCATAACATGAAGTAGCACAGCTTTTAACATTAAGCTAGCTAGCTAACTCGCTTACCAAGACGAGTCTTCATCATCCAGAGAGCCAACGTGCCTTGTCTTCAGATGCTCCAGCATAAGTGATGTGCTCCCATGCTAGGCAAGGATAAGCTTTGCAAATGTTGCAGTTCAAAACTTCTTTGGCTGAGTTAAGAATGAAATGTTCCCACACTTTGGAGGTTTTTGGAGGTCGTGAAGGTGCCATCGCGCTACTGTTCATTTCACTCTAGTAAGTAGTGTCACTACTGCCCGATGACATCACCAACGAAGAGATAATTACATTTGTTTGACAACTAATTTGGTCATCAATTTTTGTCGATTATGTAAATTATTCTTTGCTCTCCTACTTGAGGCTGGCTCTGAAAGCGAGTCAGTCCCCATTAACTCTTATGTTAAAATGCCCAACTTTACAGCAGAAATAATCATGTTTTATAGCCTGGTACAAAACACAGTTTTGGTCTCTATAGCTAATTTCCCCCTTCATGACAACTGTACAGTGGATGAATTTTTACAGGTGGGTGCCGTCACAGGTGGCCAGCCGCTAGGTGGTTTCAGCAACCAGGCTTCATTCGGCCTGCCTCAGCTCCACCTCTTTGCCCATTTTTGGATTAGCTGGAGTCAGGGACTGCCAAGATAGTGCACATTGAGCTTCAGTCTGGCTCTTCAGAAACTTATGGGTGATGTCATGGAGACTAAGTCCATGTTTTATACAGTCTATGGTTGAAATGTTGTTAATAATATCTGTTTGAAAGGAGCTCAGATTTCAGTGTGCGGGTACCTTTTCCTTTTACTGTATTACATTTGAGTGAATCCTTTGATTTCTTATTTTTTTCAGTGGTGGAGGGTGTGGTCCAGTTGTTGGAGGGGCTCAGTGGCAGGCTGCTGGCCAGTCTTAAGGATGTCCTGGTAGAGAGAAACAAGCTCACCCTGGGCAAAGAGCTTGGCAAAGGTCAGTTCATGATTCCTCATCAATAATACTCCTGTTTTAGGAGTATTAAAGTATATCGTTTTGCAATATATATATATAGCAGCACCATTTTTCTCAGTAAATATATTTCTAAAGGTGCTATTGACATCAAATGTTCACCAGATGTTGGTAACAACCCATGCAATCCACACATGCAAAGAAATCAAACCATAGATGTCCATAAATTAGGTTATGTATAATAATGTTAAATGACACAGGGAAAAAGTATTGAACACGCTTACTGAAATTCATTTAATACTTTAGTACTTTAATACTAGCTTTTGTTGGTAATGACTGCTTCAAGCCACCTCCTGTATGGAGAAACGAGTTTCATGCATTGCTGAAGTGTGATTTTGGCTATATTCTCCCAGTATGTCACAGGCTTGTCCAAATGTATGTCCAAACTTTAAATGAGCTTCAACATGTTTTTTCTTCAGTAATGGAGTCTTGCGTGGTGAGTGCATACAATGGCCATGGCGGTTGAGTGCATTACTTATCGTTTTCTTTGAAACAATTGTACCTGCTAATTCCAGGTCCTTCTGATCTGTCCACAATTGGTCCTTGGCTCTTGAACAACTCTTCTGATAATTCTTTTCAGTCCTCTGTCAGAATTCTTGCGAGGCGCACCTGGTCGTGGCTGGTTTATGGTGAAATGATGTTCTTCACACTTCCGGATTATGGCCCCAACAGTGCTCACTTCATTCAGAAGTTTTGAAATCCTTCTGTAACCAATGCCAGCAGTATGTTTTGCAACAATAAGGTTGCAAAGGTCTTGAAAGGGCTCTTTGCTTTTACCCATCATGAGATGTTTCTTCTGTGACGCCTTGGTAATGAGACACCTTTTTATAGGCCATCAGTTGGGACTGAACCAGCTGATATTAATTTGCACTGACAAGGGGCAGGATTGATTTCTAATTACTGATTGTCTTGGCTTTCCATGCCTTTTTGCACCTCCCTTTCTTCATTTGTTCAATACTTTTTCCCTGTATCATTTAACATTATAACACATAACTTAATTTATGGCCATCTATGGTTTGATTTCTTTGCATGTGTGGATTTCACGAGTTGTTACCAACATGTGGCGAAAATTTCATTTCAGTAGCACCTTTAGAAATATATTTACTGAGAAAAATGGTGAATCGTTTAACACTTATTTTACCTGCTGTATATATATACGTCCGGGGTGTGTTTGTGTACATACAGTACAGTAACCAAAGTTATTACAATTCATCCTGCAGGGCACACGACCAAGTTGCATAGCAAACCATTCAATAGTGGATGACACAATTCACATAAAAAAACACAAATGTTAACCTTGTTGTGGCGCTCGAGGAAAAGTCCAGAGATTACCAAAGTCATTAGGATATATCGTCTGTGAACCCTACTCTAAATGTATCTACAAAGTTTTGTCCCAATCCATCAAGTAGGTATAAAAATATTTCACTTGATGAGTAAAAACTTTGACCTGCTGGTTGCACTAGAGAAGTCACGGAATCACCAAATACTTTAGGATTCATCCTCTGGAGACCATGAATAACCACAAATTGTCATGGCAATCCATCCAAATGCTGCTGTTATACTTCAGCCTGGACCAAAGTGGAGGAAAGAAAGATTGACATTGCTATCCCTAGAGCCGGTAGCATGGCAAAAAACTGAGCTCTTGTGATGTAGTCAGGTTTTGGGATGTTAATCAAAGCTAGAACCAGGTGCAGAAATCTTTATTGAACTACTTATTTTCATGATATGACAATGAAATCCATAAGTCTGCAGGTTTACCACAGGAGTTCATTCTTTCGCTAAAGGGTTATCAAGGTCGTCGATATGAAAAATCAGTGGGCATACTCCAGTGCATTGAAACTGTTATAGATATCAATCTAATTATTTAAAACATACAACCAAAGAGCTTAGTTCATAAATCAGAAATCCACTATTTAAAAACATTTCTCCTGGGAGTAAAAGTGAGTGATAACATTCGGTCGTTATTTTCTGTTCTATAGGAGAGTATGGCTCAGTCTATGAAGGGGTCTTTACACCAGATGAAGGCATGGACATCAAGGTGGCTGTGAAGACCATGAGAGGTGTGTACTGGAACAAAATCCCTTTACCAGAACTCTAGTCTGCTACTTCTTATTTTTGTCATTTTTCTCTGTCCCACACATCTAGTTGGAATCCACAGCCAGGAAGACTTATATGAGTTTTTGAGAGAGGCAGAGATCATGCAGAACTTTGATCATGAAAATGTCGTCAGACTACTCGGTAAGATATACCACCTAATTCACCACTCAGATGCCTAACTGTCCAGTGTTTTCTATTGGACTGTAATAACATGTTCATTAAGAAATGTTCAGGACACAGCTTATATTAGCTTATAAAGTGGCAGGCAACAAACAATTAGTTGGGTTAGTTGAGAGAAACTGGGGGTCATCCAGGTGGATTGACAAACTAAAGCAATTAGATTAAAGCTGAAAGATGCACAGAAGCTGTGCAGTGGGCTGCTGATTATCAGTAGGAATGGGAAGTCAGTGGATTCAATGTTAAAATCAAAAGACCTGCTTGAGAGACTGGCTTTTTGGTTAACAAAAGGCCGATTCTAAAGTATATGGTAAAGATTAACTAAGTTCAGAGGTCCACTTACCTTTCAGAGCTTGTGAATGTCCTCCTTGATTTTTCTCCAGTCGTCCCCTGACCATACCTCATTCCAGTCTTCCTCCCCGGGAAGAGGTGGGACACCCTGTCCTTAAGTGTACTAACAGAGATCTTGGGTTGAATGGCTTGCGTCACTTGAACCAACTCTGTTGCTGAATGAATGAAACACTGTGAGATGTGACAGTTCCTAAAGGTAAAGAAAGGACATCTATGCTCTAAAGGATGATTCTATACCTTGGAATGGTCCACTTAGCACATAGCAAGCCACATATACTGTCAGCCTTCTGAAGAATCATAGCAGCCATAGCCTGTGCAATCAATGTCAATTGACGACCAAAATTTAATTTAAACAAAATAAATGCAACAGTGTTAGCATAAAAAAAAACCCCATAGCAACCACGCAACCACTAATTTCTGTGCTTCATTCATCATTAGATCCATTCATCAATCCATTTTCCATTTGACACTTATGTGGGTTTAGGTCATAATGGCAGCAGGCTAAGCAAGGAATCCTAGATGTCCTTTCTTAGAGATCCCGAGGCTTTCCCAGGCCAAATGGGATAGGTAATCCCTCCATCTTGTTCTGGGTCTGCCCCAGGTCTCCTCCCCGTTGGATGTGCTTGGAATATCTTCACAGAAAGTATCCTGAGCAGATGCCTGAGCCACCTCAACTGACTCCTATTAGTGTGAAGAAGCTACTACTGAACCCCACACCCTATCTCTAAGGTTTAGCCCAGTAACCCTGCAAAGGAAACACCTCTATCCACAATGTTGTTCTGTTGGCACGTACCCAAAGCTTAGTTTAGGGTTAGAAAATAGATCAGCTGGTAAATCGAGACTGTCCTCCCAAGATGAATGACAGAAATGGTAATTTCAGCAAGTGCCCCAAAACGACATATGTTCATGTTCAAGACAGCACCATCTAGTGACCATAGTAATTATGATTTATCTCTCGGAAGATAAAAGGAGGGTCAGATGTTGTTATAAGGCCCTGACACACTGCCAGTGTCGGGGTGTCGGTGAGCGTCTGCAGCCTGAGTTGTGGTGTGTTCCGCACACGTCGGCCCTCGTCCGGCTGATGTGGGCATCAGATCAGAAAACGCTTCTATGTGTCGTTCTAGAGGGCATGGACCAACATCACATTTTGGTGGGTAAATCAATAGCTCATTAGATTAGCCATTTGCACATTTTACAACAAGGTTGCCATTTTGGTTAAACTGCTTTACTTGCAACTCAGGTCGACAGTTATGCTTGGGTCATGGCCTCATATTGTTACTTCTAAAGCCTTAATCAAGTTATATAGCATCCTTTCAAACATTTGCAAAATTTAAATTTCTTTACCATTATTAAATCACTTGACAGAAAATCAATTTTCTGGCCTGGTGCTGTTGCTACCTGCACTGTCTCAATCAAATTTGGGGATACTACAGTAAATCTGATAAAGTTTGTGCCCAGTTTTAGAGGCAATGTAAAGGTTGCTTCTTCTACCCACAGACTCAGTTTAGCCCTATCTCCTCTACTACAGCAGCAGCAACCTTGTGAACGATGTGTGTGTATTTGTCCTGCAGGGGTCACTTTACAGAGAGAGCAGGACTCTCTGCCTGTTCCTCTGGTCATCCTGCCCTACATGAAACATGGAGACCTGCGTCGCTTCCTCATTGCTACACGCTATGGTGATCTTCCTATGGTGAGATGATGTCAGCACATGCATGTACATAAATGAGGCTTATTCCAACGTCAGCAGATGCTTACATAGACAGATACAGACAAGGACACTGGCATGAGTTTTATGGCTGATCAGACACCAACACAACATCATTTTACAACTCTGTAAAGTTATGCTGACAATCATTTTATTCATTGTCTTGAGTACAGGGGTAAACACTAGAATTTTGCTGCATACATTACAAAGTGATTCATGAGGAATATGAGCTTGCATGTATTTAGTCAAAACACTGCCTTGCTGCATGACGTTGCATTGTGCTGTGGCAAAAGTTGAGCCAGGTTCAACTACCCTGCGTTTTTGTGCTGTAGCCATCTGTGTTGGAAGCTCTGATGTGCTAAGGCAGTGGTCTCATCAAAATGAATGAGGAGTGTGTTTTTAAGGCAGCTATTGTCAGTCTGAATGTGGCCTTAGTACATTTGTTGCATTTGTAATGTGGGGTGCAGTGAATATAGCCTGCAGCCTATAGGGGTCCCTAGTGGGGATCCAGACTTGTGCTGCTCTGTCAGGGTCTCATATGCAAATCCTGTTTTACCGTTACTCGCCAGTAAGTTCAAAAAAGTGAATAAAATGAAATAAAAAAATAAAATTTTGAGTAAATAAAATGTTATTTATTGTGTAGAACTGATCTTGTCAATGAAAATTACAACAAAAAATATTTGTTGATGACCTTTTTTCAACGAGAATTACAAGATGAAAACTAAATAAAAAGAAGCCTTTGAAAACAAAAGCTATGATGAAATGCATTACAATTTTTGCCAACAAATATAAACTAAACAATAATGTGAACGATGGACAAATGGACACATGAACATTATAATGCAGTCTTATTCAACAACCCGAATGCATCTGCAGAATCACACAGTACATTGCAGCTCCAGATTAGTAAAACGGTATCCTCCACCACCCAGAATATCTCCTCTACATAAGTTTATTTAGCTTTAACACAAACTTACATATCAGTAATCTAATGTCTCTGTTAGCTAACGTTACCAGCTTTTAGAGGGGAAAAAGTAACAGATTTATGGGCCAAATTCATCTGCAATCCCATTGATTTTGGTTTTGACAAACCACAAAAACAGGCAGGCCAGCATGCTGATACTTTCCAAAAAGGTAAGCTAACAATAACGTAACATTAACGGCGGCTGAGGATGTAACGCCAACATTACTTTCAGTTGGCTGTCTTTTGTGTTAATATATCAGTAGGGGGATTAATGTTGGCTGTCAACCATCTACAATCTGTTATCCAAAGTTTTAGATGCTCATCATCTAAAGCAGGCAGTAAATTCTATTTTGGTAAACAACCTGCCCACAGACGAGAACTACACCTGTAACCATGGTAACATATACACATCAAAAATGGCGACAGAATGCTTATGGGACATAAAAAATTAAAAATGCATGAAGAAAATGAAACTAATATTTCACTTACAAAATAATAACTGTCTGTAATTCCGTTGAACAGTAATCCAATGACAAAAATATGTCTAAACATTTTCATCAAAGACTAAAACAAAACAAACAAAAAAAGGTGCGAGAATATAAACTGCTTTCCCAAATAGTAGTTTTGTGCTTTTTGAGTTTTCCATGACATCACACATGCTACAGTTTTCCATCCATACCTCTATCACAACACAAACATGCTTACATCTGCACATTTGTAAGTTCAAAAAGTTAAAATAAATCACAGAATACGCCCTTCTCTACCCTCTCTTCCAGTTTGTGCCCCATCAGAGTCTCTTGCGCTTCATGATTGACATTGCATCAGGAATGGACTATCTGAGCTCGCAGGGGTTCCTGCATAGAGACCTGGCTGCACGCAACTGCATGTGAGTCCATCAGAGGTAGACAGTGAGAGGGGAGCTTGAAAT
The DNA here is from genome assembly GCF_020085105.1 of Siniperca chuatsi. Classification (NCBI taxonomy): domain Eukaryota; kingdom Metazoa; phylum Chordata; class Actinopteri; order Centrarchiformes; family Sinipercidae; genus Siniperca; species Siniperca chuatsi. Next base: position 1,917,739 of record NC_058063.1, on the reverse strand, counting down.
CAAGGACTCCTTGTTCTTATATGACTGTCTCTCTGTCCTCAGCTATTGGTATTCAGCCATGGCTTGTATCTAGGGAGGAAGCTGCTTAAAATTTCAATAAAGCAGACCTTAGGCCCTCAGAGGAGACGGTGTGTGTGTGTGTGTGACAAAATATAAAAAACAGTGTGTCAGAACTCTCATTTTGTTATTTGATCTAAATCAAGAGAGCATTGCCTTGTCTGAGCTAATAATGCAAATTCACTTTTCAAAAACTTTTTTCTATCCACAGGCTGGGTAATGACCTTAGGGTGTGTGTGGCTGACTTCGGCCTGTCCAAGAAAATCTACAGCAGCAATTATTATCGTCAGAAAGTAGCTATTCGTGTGCCAATCAAGTGGATGGCCATGGAGAGCCTGTCTGAGTCTGTCTACACCACCAAAAGTGACGTCGTGAGTTCAGTCTTCTGTGGAACATCACTTTGTCATGGAGAGGTTTTTGGCCTCTGTTAAGACAGTCACATGATGAATCTGATTTCTTGATTGTGACATTTACTGAACGTCTGAATTTGTACATTGAGTATGCAAAACTTTTTTTTTGTCCCTGTCCTGTCAGTGGTCATTTGGGGTGACCATGTGGGAGATTGTGACTCGGGGGAGGACCCCCTATCCTGGAGTTCACAACCACGAGCTGCTGGACCTGCTGCTGTCCGGACACAGGCTCAAACCACCCGAGGAAAGTGACGACAAACTGTGAGTTCCTGTGCTCGTTCAGCGACATTTCTTAGTTTGTATTTTGATGAGAGAGTTTTTGAAATATTAACACAAAGCTGGGGGTACCAGTGGGCAGAACAACAAAATTGGGGTGAGTGTTGTGGAGATAGCTAAAATCTATCTTTGTATTTGGCTTTATTTGTTCAGGTTTTGAGATATCTGTGTGAGATTTCTGCCTCCATCCAATACATGGAGGGGAATGGAATTGTGTTTGTGGTGCTCACAGCATGTAAAAGTGAACATTTCAGGGCAATATAATAGGAAGCATGTTAATAAATTAATTTATTTGATATAATTTCAATTCATTTATAGAGACTTTTTAATGAGGAATTATGAGTGACTGCAAGATGACATAGTCCAACATTTATACCTGTTTTACCTTTATCTCTAATTTATAGATTTGTCTATCAGTTCAATTTTGACCAAATATCAAATGGATGAATTTGTTTATAATGTACTTTTTTTCATGTGTTCTAATTGTCTCATGTATTTTCTGACATACCTGATACTTTAGTTTTAGTTTGGTTATACTAATACTCTGTAAATAGAAACCTGGGGCATGAGACCCCCCAATGGAGTCAAACGGAGTCAAAGACAAAAACATATTTCTTCTACACAAAATTATTATTTTTTGCTTCTCGTGAAATGCTGGATAGTTTCACCCTGTGAGACTTCTAAAAATGATTCAAGCTAAATAATTTAAGAAGGAAAATATCACTTTGGTTGAACTGCTCATAACTCATAGACATATGAAACCTGTAATGATGTAGATATTGCATTGTTTTAAGCAATTGCTATAGGGAATATTCTTGTACAGTAGGTATATTTATACATACTTCACCCTACCTCCTCCTTCTCCTTCGTCCATCTCACCCCAAAACACAGTTATGAAGTCATGCAGAGCTGCTGGGATAAGGAGCCGACCCGCAGGCCTGGCTTCAGGGAACTGGGCGAGACACTGAAAGGTCTTCTGTTGGAGCTGCCGGTGCTGGAGGCCAGCTTGGAGGCCAGCTACATCAACCAGGGCCTGGAGGTTGCTGCTGCTGTGGCTGCCTCTCAGGATCCACAGACAGACTCTGGGGGAAGATGGGAAAATGTCTACCTGTCTACTCCTGTGGGTGCTGCTGCAGCCAGAGATGAGGATGTGGAAGTAGAGGATGGCTACCTTAAGTGTATTACTGACTCGGCAGTTAAGGGGGATTATAATCACTAAAAAAAAAATACTGTTTTTATAAGTTACAAAATGTATTTCTGTATTAAAGTGGACCTCTCATGAACTGTGTGTGTGTGAGAGAGACAGATGTTGTATGTGTGTGTAAACAACTCAGGGGCATTTCCAGTCTGGGAGAGGACAGCCTGTGGTGGCACAGGCTCCCATTGGAATCTGATTGACCACCATAGGTGTCCTCCCTTACTAAATGTGGAAGTTGATATTGATAAAGAGCAAGAAAATGACTGAGAATGAGAATTAAATCTTTTACTTTATTTTCCACTTTATTTTTTTGTATATTTCTATTGTATATCTGTTACTAGAAAATAATGGTTACTAGAAAATGTATGCAAGTCAATTTCTGCCAGAAAAAAAGGGAAAAAACCCACAAACATGAAATTAGGAATTATTAAAATAGAAATAATAAAAGTTAAGTGAAAATTATGAGATATGATGACAAAATTATGAGATAAATGTCAGAAATTTTACTTTTTGAGGTCAAAACTATGAGATACTATGTCAAAAAAAAAACTGTTACTATTTTTATTTTTTTTAAATAAACTACAAATCCCAGCATTGCTCTAATTCTAGATTTGTACATTTTTCTCAGTAGTGACACGTCACTTTACGTCACTACCGCACCTGCGCAGCCATCTTGAGCCTCTAGCAAGCAACGGCGGACACAGAAAGGCAGAAAAAGGAGTAAAATATAGCAGACTAACCTGAGGAAACAGGGATATGTCCGCTAGAATAAAGTATATATGAAACAATAAAGGTCGAATACAGTGGAACGACCAGGTCGCAGTAACAGAGACGGTAAAACAGTCATCTAAGTGCCTCGGATACCCGGACCTACAAGTCATCTTTTTTGCCGGAGTAGGAAGGAGCCGAGTCGCCGACAGAAAAACACATCCAGAGTAAAACCATGAATCCCGAATAGTGAGTTTTAACGTTAACCTTCATTAAACAAGCTCCGCTGTAATGCGGTCACTGTTGTGTTCAGTTAGAAATCATAATTATATGTTATGTGGTTTATGGTGTAACCTTATGTACATAATGCTATTAAATTTATTGTCAAACTTCAGCTAGCTGGATCGCGTGAACAGGGCGCGGACAGCTTCTTTAATGTGACAGTCTCGCGAACGTGTTTTCTCCTAAACGTCAGCTGACAGCTTGCTCGTGCCTCACCGTGTCGGTTATGGCACGCGACCTTTTACGGGACAAAGAAACTAACAATCCAGTGTGTAAAACTAGAGCAAAAAACGTTCAGAGGAAACGTTGCCATAGTTCACTCTAGAAACTAGAATGGAAACGAATAGTGTTACCTTGACAGTAACGTTGCATGAAGTAGAAAAGTAACAGATGTGGGATGGCTGACCTGTAGCCTCGATAGACAGCCAAGGCTGTTGTTTTTTGTCATATTGACACATACGTTTAAGTTGACGTTTTTACGGGCACAGGGTGCATACTATAACGTTACATACATAATTCAGACATCCAGTAACGTTAATCAAAATTAGCCATAAATACAAAATATCTATTTATTTTTGTAAAAGTTTAGCTTTTAGAAATTGCGTCCCCTTTACTACCAGGCTTAAGAGCAGAGTGGACTATTTGTATATCAGTTATTTGTAGATTTATTTAACTATTATTGATATGTATAACTATTTGGTTGGTGCAGAATTAAAACATGGTTACCAGATGCTGATCTTGAATGATGATGTACCTGCTATGTAATTTCGCAGATAAAATGCCCAAATTGGCTTCTCTCCATTGCCTAGCGTGTCGGGGCTGAAGCTAAACGATACGACAGGTAGCATAGCTATGTTTGACGGCTGACCTGTAGCCCTGAAATGAGAGGACACCCGCTTGTCACCGAATCCCTCGTTCGGTGCTGAAACGTGTGCGGCTGAAGCTGAAGCTTCCCTTTGAATCCTGATTGAACCCTGTCTTACTAGCTTAGCTAACACCTCCACACCCTTAGCAGACAATCTTTATTTCCCTGTATGTTTACACATACTGTATAATCTTGTTTCTGGTTAAATATGCCTTAATGCCTACGAGGGGTGTAACGGTACACAAAATTCGTGGTTCGGTATGTACTTCGGTTTTGGGGTCACAGTTCGGTACGTTTTCTGTACAGCAGGGAAAACAAACCAAATATTTTTTTCTCCTTTATTTTGAAAAATGTAAACATTCAACAGTGGCTCATTGGCCAAAATTCTTACTGTAAGAATAAAGGCATTTAAATACTGGCATATTGTCAATAAGAAAAAATAAATAACACACTTGTCAGTAATGCTCCATCCAACTCTGACCTGTTGATAATTACTGAATAACTGCAGCTTATTGTCCGGTCTGCTTTTGTCTCGTTCCACTAATCGACACATTCGGGTGATGGCTTCGTAAATGACTTGGCATGTTTGAAGTGTTTTCACAGTGTTTTCATTCAGTTGAACAATGTCGGCATACAGTTTTTGTACAACTCACTAATCTTTGTCCATTTTCACTGTAACTAACCAGTAATTGTTTGGCTCATAGGGCGTTCCAAACCCAGGAAGTTGCATACCGAACCTAATGTTCTGTACCAAGCGGTTCAGGACGAATACACGTACCGTTGGTTACACCCTATTGCCTATCATTATACACTGTATGTTTGTAGACATGGCATGGTAAGTGCACTTACTGAGGCTGGTTATCCATCTGGTGCCACTTTCTAGTAATGTGCCCTTTGTAAAGGGTGTAACTGGTGGGTTTATTAATGGGTAACAAATACACCTCTATCAAGAGCGCCTTTTGGGTTGCCAGGTTGTAAAAAAAATTTAATTAATTGAGTGGTCTGTGTCATCCTTCAGCATGACACTTGCTTTGTGTTTTTAACTCATTCTTAAGTTAGTCAGAAACCCCTCGCCAAAGGAGCGTTTGACCACATATCTTGTGAAAAAGGCTACAGAGCATCTGGACCATAATCCATTTATTAACAGCTTATTAACATGTACAACTTCAGACTTGATAGGTTGTTATGAAAACCATGTATTAATGCCTAATTAACATTTATAACTGCAGACTTGATAACCAGTCAAAGGGACTTTGACAGCCCAATAGATGTTCTTATTAATAACTTTTAACTGATTTGTAAAGCCATTAAGTCACAACTTATAAACCCCTTATAAAGAGTCAGAACGTCTTACATTGCTCAATGGTTCTCAGTTTGTAGTAGTTTTTGGTGATTCATACAGACTATTTCAGTCTGTACTCAATAAGTATTGAGATTTCATACCCACTTGCCCTGTACATGATACATTTTTGATAGCCTGCAACAGTGTGTTTTACATTAGCATTGACCTGATTTTTGACTTTTTGGTTCTGACTCAAATGTTTCCACTGAGTACCAAAAGTTGGCTTCAAATCTCTGGTCAGATTCATAATTTGTTTACATAGTCTTTGATCACATAGTTCTCGATTTAAATAATAATTTTGCCAATTTTAGACTAATTTATTTGGACAAAATTCTTTTAAGGCTTTTTGGTTTTGGAAATGTAACATTTGAGAACTTTGGCTTCTTTTGTTAAATTATGGTTTTTGTACCTGTTCATATTCCTCAAAGAAGGTATCAGAAAAAGTAAACTTTTTGTATCAAAACCGAAACTTTGGTATTGTTTTGGTATTGAAAAGTTTAAAACGATACACAGACTTATCTGGCAGTAAAAGCTCTTAATGTTGCCACAATGATTATTGTTAGCTGGCAGTTTAACTGTCAATTTCCAATCACTCAGTTTAAGTATATATAAGGCTATGCACTTAAGATGGTCTTTGGATTGCTTGTTGCAATAGATGATAACTGACTGACCAGTCCTGGTGGCCCTCAGCATCAGTCCATATCAACACAAGCTGCAGCCATGTAGAAATGTGAACTGGGCTGATTGCAACAGGGCTGTTGCATCCAGTGTTTGTGAGAAATTGTCAGTTGATCGTGTGTCGGGCAGTGATACACGACAGGTCTCAGTTTCCTATGACACAAGAATAGCAGTGGCATTGGGCAATTCTCTACAGCTGTCTGTGCTGTGTGTCAAATTCATGTGATGATGTTTTCCTCTCAGTAATTGGCTGGGGTGGAGGGTGGGGGATGTTGTCCCATTTTGGGAAAACCTGCAAGTAGGAAGAGAGGAACAAGAGGTTGGACCTAAGGCTATTCCACTACCCAGTCTGCTCCTGGCTAATGTCCGGTTGCAGGAAAATAAAATGGATGAGAAAAGACTCAGGCTTACTCAACAAGGGGAAATCAGAGACTGCTGTGCCCTCATCTTTAGTGAGACCTGGCTGCACCACAACATCCTTGAGGAAGCTATTGCACTTGGCGGAGCTTGTTCCGGGCTGACAGAACACAAGACTCCGGTAAGACGAGAGGAGGCGGTCTCTGTGTTTACATCAATGATGCTTGGTGCCCAAACGCAGTTAAAGTGGATGGACATTGTTCCCTAGATGTGAATTTTTTATTGTTAAGATGTCGACCATATTACCTGCCCAGAGAATTCACCAGTGTTTTTGTTGCTGCCGTTTACATTGCTACATGTATATTAAAAAAAACACTCTTAAGGAACCGTATAAGGTCATCAGCAGTCACATGACAAAACAACTGGATGTTGTTTTCATTGTAGCTGGTGATTTTAATCAAACAGACCTCAGAACTATTTTACCTGAATTCTGTGTGTACACGAACATTTCTGGCAGCTACAAAGCTCTCCCCTGCCCCCATTTTGGTCAATCAGACCATATTTCCCTGCTTCTCCTGCCTACTTACACCCAGCTGATTAAAAAGGGTCAAACCAACAGTTAAAGTGTGTACAGATGAAGCTCTACAGGACTGTTTTGAGTACACAGACTGGCTCATGTTCAGAGATGCTGCCATGCAGGAGAACCACATCAACCTTGAGGAATATTTATCATCAGTGACATCCTACATCAGCAAATGTGTTGATGATGTGGTGATCACAAAGACAATAAAATCATTCCCCAACCAGAAAGCCTGGTTGAATGAAGAGGTGAGGGCTCTACTCAAAACAGCTGCTTTTCGCTCAGGAGACAAGGAAGCTTACAACCGCCAGAGCAAGACTGAAAGCTGCCATCAAGGAGGCAAAGCTGAGACATCAGGAGAGACTGGAGAGAGACCTCAACACCAACAACACCAAAGATATGTGGAAGGCGATCAAAAGCATCACAGGCTACAAAAGCAGGAACGCTCCAATCATGTGTGAGGCCACGTTACCAGATGAGCAAACACATTTTATGCTAGTTTTGATCTCCCCAACAAAGAGTCAGATGTAAAGTCTGCCTCCAGAGGACCGGCCACTGTCAGTATCCACAGTGGATGCGAGAAGAATCCTGCTGAGAGTGAATATGAGTAAAGCTGCTGGGCCTGACAACATCCATGGCTGTGTACTAAGAACATGTGCCAATCAGCTAGTTGATGTCAGTACTGACATGTGCAGGTGGGAACAATCACAGGAGATTGTTTCCACCTGCTTCAAGACAGCCACCATCGTCCCTGTACCTAAACAGTCTCCAGTGTCTAGTCTAAATGACTACTGCCCTGTGGCTCTCATCCCCATTCTGGTGAAGTGCTTTGAGAAACTGGTTCTCCAGCACATAAAGAACAAAATCCCAGCCAGCTTGGACCCTCACCAGTTTGCTTTCAGAACCAACAGATCCACAGAGTCTTCACACATCTTGAGAATAACACCTACATCAGAATGTTGTTTGTTGATTTCAGCTCAGCATTCAACATAATCTCCCCCATGAAACTGATTGGAAAACTCAGGACTCTGAGAAGATTATTTCCATATATTACACATTTGTCTGGATCAGTAACCTATTAAAAGTGAAACTTTTGTACATGAACTCCATCCAGGGTTTGAACTCACAATGCTGATATGCTGGAAAGCTGGAAACTTCTGAAGAATGTCACTTGTGGAGTGGCTTTTAATGAAGCGTACTCTCAGCGAATGTCCTCTTCATTTTCTCCTTCAGGATGTCCATGTAACATCATGTATGATTAGTGCATGTTTTCCACTGCCACATAGTGGACGCAGGAAGTGATATTTAACTCCTTCACGCAGTGCCTGATGGTTGTGAACATTCAGAGCGGTGTCAGCCGGCTTCCGATCACAAGGCTGTGGCTGTCGCTCCCCCCGAGGTGCGTGTAGAGCCGAGGGCCCGTTCAACGCAGCTTGCAGCTTTAATTTAATTTAATCTGCTCTGTCTGCAGTCTGATCCACCGGCACTACGTTTACACAAGCACAGCGCACTAGCTCGGCTAATAGCTAATACTTTAAATAAGCTCACATGAAAGCACGAATGTATGTAGTCTAACTGTCTATCTTTGTTTGTCATGTATCTTAAAATTTGGCAAATTCTTGTAAACTTACTGCTGGCTGAGACAAACCAGCCCCTCCTCTCTATAAGCGGTAACTTACCTGCAGGCAGTGAATCATATCAGCAGCAGAGGGAGGAGAACAGAGGACATTGAAAACCTATCAACGTCACTGAGTTTGTCTATGCTGGAATACTGCCTGGCCCTAGAATTGCTGTATGGTAATTTAATTAAACACAAATTAGAGAAGAATAAAACTTTATTATTGACCTGCAAACGATTGTTGGACAAAAAAAAAACCCCCACAGCAAGTGAGCTAACTCCTTCTGATCATGAGGACTGTGAGATGCAGTTGAAAGCTCCAGAAAAATTAGGTAAGGCAAGTGAGACATTAACTGAATTTTATATTTGAGCTGGAACCAAACTAGTTTGCATGCATGTTCTATTCTGTAATCTATTCTAAATGGCTTAACTTTCACTGATGAATTTAGCTTTATATTTAGGTATATAAAAAATAAGGTTTGGTATATAAAAATAGCTTCCACCCAAGGTGTGAAAGTAGCTACGTGGTTAGCTAGCTAACTAGCTAATATAGCAAACGAGCATGAGTGACATAACGGTTGTCACAGGAGAATAATATATGGGGACGTTATTTATTTACTTTCCAGCATTGCATCTCACCAACTAGGTAACGTAGTGTGAAGTCACCACTCAGCAGTCTCTAGCCGGAGATATACGCGTGTTCGTGTAGACATCCGGCTGCGTCGTGAACGTAATTGTGTGCGTGTTACTGGAGGACTACACTAGTGTGTGTGCGTATGTGCATCTTGTGTAGGTGTCGTGTTAATAAAAAAATAAAATTAAAGTACTGACAAACATTGACAAGCTAATGTTACCCCGTTAGCTCTTTTAGCCGTGCAGCTAGCGCTATTAGTTAGCTGACTGCCCGGACTGGGCAGTCCAAAGCGCCTGTGCTAGCTGTGTAAACACAAACACTCACTTGGGGCCGAAGGACATCAGAGGGAAATCCAGAAAATATTTTCTCCATAATATATGACCCAGTTTCACCAAAATCAATGAATAAAGTTATAAAAGTTTTGTGTTTTTGTACAGTAAGCAACTGCTCCGGCGGTGTCTATCGAATATACCAACTAATTCTTGTCTCATTTGTGGTCTGATAAACACTAAATTCATCCAATTCAGTGCCCCATATTGCTATTTTCCAAGCTAAGTTACTGTGGCTGTCACATGCCGTCCAGCTCACTGGCAATACAATGAGGCGGTGCGGGCTCACAGCACTGGGTGGATAAAGCTTTGTTTACTTGCGGTGGCGCAGGCCTCCACAGAGCTACGAGCATGCACAGAGGCGTTTATGCTCAGCCCGCTGTTTGTTGCAGAATTCTCCGGAACGTCGGGGGGCATACAAACAAAATAGCCTGTGAAGAAGCAAGAACTCAACGAGTGTTACCAGAAGAATTTCATTATCCAACATGGCGATCCTTCATACTTTTCCACACTTGCCTACCAAATGACTTTTGCCAGTGTGGTGGTGGCGATCTCTCTCCATGAATTGAGAGTCCCTGTGGTTTCTCAAAGAAGGGTGGTAGATGTGTTTGTAGAGGCGAACCTGCTCGGCCAGCTTCGGAGTCCATGTTGAAATGAAATACACACTGCGCGCCCTGGGCTCCGAGGTACAAAAGTTAACCATAACCCTCTCTCTACATGGCTCTAGGTATAACGTAGTCACTGACTGTGGTTTAAACTCGCTCATGCGTATGTCTACAACTGTGGGTCTGGAATTGCTGTGTCTAGAACTGTGGGTGCTCCAAGTTAACCACTGTGTAGGGATATCAAAACGTTAACATAAAAGCTCAAATTAGCTGACGACTCTTTAGGTATAACCAGAGAGAGAGAGAGATTACATTAACCCTTTTTTGTAATATAAGCTCTGGCCACAGCATTTGAGCAAACTTTGAGGGCCAGCTATAGCAAAACTGAATGGAATATCAAAAATCTGAAAAAGTTTTCCGGCTGGTTTCAGAGATGTTCTGTACCAAATTTGGTAACAATTGCTCAAAATTTGTAGGAGAAGTAGTGAAAAAAACAGATTTGGAAAAAATTCAATCTGATGGAAAACCAATGGGCGTGGCTTATAAGGATAGATTGGTCTGGACCCACAGAATCCAGGGGGGGGAAATGTTGTTTCTGAGACTTCAAAAGTTACAGGGCAAAATGTAAAGTTTGTTATAGCGCCACTATCTGGCCAAATTGCACCAAATTCGACACTGCACTCCCTTGGGTCCTCTGCAATACACCAGTGCAAATGTGAAGTCGATCAGATGAATGGTTGTCTAGAAAATCGAAGGACAGACATTCAGACAGAGATTCCTTCCTTTTATAGTTAGATATTTGTGAGCCATTTTTAAAGATTTACATCTTCAGTCCCCGACAGATGCACTATTTCCACCTGTTTGAGTTTGCTAAAAACTACAGTGGCCTGCTGTTTTAGGAAATTACTGAGCCTTTTGAAAAAATGAAATGATATTTGTGAGGTGTTTTTAAAGATTTACGTCTTCAGTAGGAACCAATGGGCTTGGAGCTATGAGCCACAGACAGTAACGAAGTCAGAGTATTGAGAGACAGACTAACACATTGTTGGTTTTGGTATTTTCATGGGATATGTTGACGATGAGAAAAATTTGTTTGTTTATACTCAACAAAGTAAGGTATAAAATATCATTCGGGTCTCTCTCTCTGTACCAACATTCAAGTATCGTTAGGTGGTGGTATTGAAAAATCTCAGCGTGATCTGTGAGAAAGGTGTTTCAGTAGAATGACTTCAGTCAATGTTTCACACAGTCAGCACACTGCAGAGCAACACTTGTATCAGCTGAGATATTGTATATGCAGAGAGGTTAGAAATGTGGTCCCTGTTCTGACCTGGATTGTTTTCCTTTCAGTGACTATCTGTTCAAGCTCCTGCTCATCGGAGACTCTGGAGTAGGAAAGTCCTGTCTTCTGCTGCGCTTTGCTGTAAGTAATTCTGTCTCGCCTTCTAAAACATGTTTTTCTGTTAGCCTATAAATGTCTCTGTTCCTACTGCAACCGTTGGTCTTTCCTCATTCTGCTGTTGGCCTGATCCCATCCTGTTCTCCCTCACTTCATCTGCCTCCCTCTCTGCAGGATGACACCTACACAGAGAGCTACATCAGCACCATCGGAGTGGACTTTAAGATCCGCACCATCGAACTGGATGGCAAGACCATCAAACTGCAGATTGTGAGTATACACACATACACACACACACACACACACACAAACACACACAACCTTGTACTTCTATCTTTGTGAGGACCGTCATTGACATAATGCATTCCCTAACCATCACAACTAAATGCCTAACCTTAACCCTACCCCTAACCCTTAAAATAAAATAAAGTCTTAACCTTCAAACAGCCCTTTGAAGTTGTGAGGACCGGCCAAAATGTCCTCACTTTCCAAAAATGTCCTCACTCCGTAGGTAAAAAACATGTTTCAGTCCTCACTATGTAATAAGTACAAGTACACACACACACACACACACACACACACACATGGACGGACAGACAGACACAGAGAACACTGTTTGTAACCCTGAGCTAGGGCTTAGATCCAAGAAGCGTTATCAAAACACGAGAGGCATGCTGGGTAGAAGGATTAGTTGGGTCTCTGTAAATAATATATATAAAGAGTACGGTCTAGACCTGCTCTATAGGAAAAGTGCAATGAGATAATTTATGTTATGAATTGGTGCTATATAAATGAATTGAATTGTTCGTGTGTGTGTGTGTGTGTGTGTGTGTGTGAACGTTTTGCATTCAGACCAAGCTGTAATTGGATCCTGTTTCAGTTAAGGAAACAGGCTGTGCCACCTCATAGACATCCAGTTTGTAAGGCAGACATAGTTCTGCCTCATACATAGACAGAAAATGAAAAGCACACTGCACAGTGTAGTTCTATTTCTTTGTTTTTATAGATCACTATACACACACCTGGAGATAAATAGAGTTACTATGAGTGTTGTAATTCAGCAGTCATTTAGCCGATTCCCACTAAAGAAATTGAACAACCAGTAACCTTCACATTTCCTGAACTTTTAGAAACCTGGTGAGGCTTTGGTACTAGTTTCTTCTTTGTGTTTCCACTGTATTTACAAACTGGGACATTTCTGATATGTCATAAAAAGGCAACAGCAGCACCATCTATACTATGTCATAACTAAAATGATGTCATTTTTATGAACAGTTTGGTAGGATTAGTGAGGAAGTACTGTAAGTGGACAACAATGGAAGAAGTGAAGCGGATATTGTTATTGATTTTCTTATACACTGGCCCTACCACAGTGCTGGGGCCGGCCTAAGCCAGTCAGTGGCCCAAAATGGCATCCAGCATGTCAAACTATTTCGAGGTTTTGGGATTTTCTCCATTGCGTACATTGTGATCCTCAAACGTTCTCTAATCTTTTTCATTAGCGCCTCAAGACGTCCCTACAGAAAGACTAGCATGCCAGTATGTTTTTGCCTTCCACAAGGAATTCCACAGTGTATTCCAAACGCTGACCAACAGGAGCTCAGAACGCTCTTCCATGAACTGTAAACATGGTGAAGTGAAAGAGTAATGATGTTGTTGGTGCTGCTAGTGGTGGAACTGGGAAACAGAAGAAAGAAACCAAGTGTAGTCTGTCTGGGCGATAAAGCTGAAAAATCTGTCACGATAAAATGTTTCATTTCCGTCGATATCAATAATTATTCATAATTTTTAATTACTATTTTTTAAGTTGCGATGTGTAAGAAACTTAAGAGTTTAAAACATTCAAAAACAGAAAAATACAACCAAACGCCTTCTGAATTCAAGTTTCTCTCTTTTACCGAACTAAAACCAGCTTAATTGCCTTGTTAACTCATCATAAAACACACTTAGACAGAAACAAAGTAAAACTCACCAAAACTGTCTTAGTCTTTCCATTGTTCCAACAATCACCGACTCTGGATTGGTGGAAAAGAATCCTTAATTCACAGAGTGAGATGTGAAAAATATTCTGGCTCTACAGCTGTCGCTATCTCTCTGATGCCCAACCTCTCTCTTGCTCCTCTCCCGCTTGATGACTCCTGTCGCTACCTAAGCCTGCCGTGACTTTGTCGTCCCCAGAGTCAGAGTCCTTGTCGGAGCCGCCGTAAATCACCTCGGTACTGTATTCCCTGTCGTCCAACTGGCCTCCGTCTGTCCTAGTCCGGCCGTGTTCACTGGGAGACTGCCTGCTCGCCTGGCTGTGGTTCGAGTGCCCGTTCCGGCACCGGTCAGCATTCTCCACTGTCTGTTTGCGTGCCACTCGTAGCATGCTCCATAATCAAGGGATGTGATAGGCGTATTTGTTGTGTGCTTTCATGCTGTTTGGATCGAACAGTTTTCGTATTGCTATTGATGAAGTGTATATCACTATCATTATCATATCACCCAGGCCTAGTCTGTCACGTCTCTCGTCTGAGTCAAGGCAAGAATTTATAACTCTAAAATCGCCTAATCTAGTACCTTGCAATTGGATTTAGTATCACTTCCTAAGCAGTGCTCAAATTTATTTCCAGGAACTTGCCTCCAAAGAGGGTGGAGAACAGTGGAAACAAAAACAGAACCCATGACCGTTTCAGTACATTCTGCAGTGGCGAAGGACCAATTATGATCATTCAGTGCTGTAAGTTTAAATGGTAGGTTTAAACTGACCTGAGCATCGGGAGCAATTTGGGGTTCAGTATCTCGCCCACGGACACTTCTGTCAGGAGCTGGGGACCGAACCACCAACCCTATGATCAGTGGATGACCCGCTCTACCTGCTGAGCCACAGAAGATGCTTTATTTGTATCGTCATATAAATAAACGAGACAACAGATGCCTGTGCGCAAGAAAACACACCGCACACGCACGTGCAGCGTTGTCTACTTTGAAGTGTTGTTTTTTGATTCGGATGTGCGCCGGATGCACCCAAGTAGGCGTGGGTGTGAGAAAAAAACGACAAGCGTCATAACCATGACATGACACTTGTTGTGAACATGAAGGAATCTTTTTTTTATGAAGGTTTATGACTGTTGTCATTAACTTGACATTAACCAAGAAAACATAACCTGTCAATGTATTTGACAAAAAGATAAAAATCTTTGTTACCAATTCAATGGTCGAAGACACCACAGAGTTATTAAATGAAGAAAAGTCAGACTTGGCAATGAAAGATCTGCTTCATTAAGCATGACTTGGTACTCTGGCTTAGATAGGTTGCACTAAACTAAGTTTAGTTAATCAGGTTGGGTTTGTGCTGTCAGATGACGTGCACGCTTCCATGGGTTCAAAGCAGGCTGAGTAGAGGAGTGCTTACTTCAAACCATCGATGGGATGAAAAGACTACAAAAGAATCCAGTGTCCTTCACAGGCACAGAAATAGAGCTGATAATGCTGTTAGAATCTGGCATATACCTGGCCAGGGATGCAGCCTTAGAGTCAACTGCTAACCACATCAAAGCCTACATTTATTATTTTCTTCTACATAAATACTTTGAATAAAATACTGTTGATTCTAAGATAACGGCAGTGGCAGTGAACAAATAAAGGTCGCTAATAAAAACGTCTGAGCTTGTAAATTAACATGGTTAATTCAGCATAATATTCATTAATTCCATCATTACAACAACAGAGTCATGTCATACTGACCAATCTGCTCGATTTTCTTTTTTTTTCATCCACTAATTATTTCCAACACTATTAAGCTATCGACAATGAAACTGAGCACTCCCACAGATTTTCACATTAAAAGCATATACTAGTAGAGCGAGGGGTTATGAACTCTGAGCCACTGGAAGACTTTCAATGTGAAACATCTGTACATCATTTACAGTAGCTTAACAGCGAATATGCACACCTTTTCTTGTTTCTTGTTTTCTTTTTATTTTAAATTATGTGGATCAAAATTGTGCCACATCTAGTATATTTTAAATTGAATTGAATTGATGAGTTGTGGAGAGTGAATCAGTCAGGCTGTGCCTTCTTAAACGTGCTCCTGTCCTGGTTTGACTCAAAGCAGAAGTTACCGTAACAGCCTAACCAGCATCCATAATGAACAGAAATAAGCTGAATTTAATCAAAGTACATGTAGCTTACTCTTTAAAGGTTCAGTGTGTAAGATTTAGGGGGCTCTATTTGCAGAATCAGGGCTCGACAGTAATGGTTGCCAGGTTGCCATTGGCTACCATTTTGAGAAATTGGCAACTAATTCTTGGCCTTTGGTTGCCATCAGTGGCAACCACTTTTTAACAAATAAAAAATAGGGACAGCAAATAGCAAAACGTACACCCCAAAATAAATACACTTTGTTGCATTAGTGATATTTAAATATTGCTGTTACACTGTTCGGAACCAGAACCAGACAATGCTGCATGTGCATTGGTGTGTTTACTCGCATGTGCACAGGCATCTGTTGTAGAGACAATGGCGAAGCAACTTAAGTTGTTTGACTGTGGCGTGAAAAGTTTGACTAACCTGTCAACATCACAAACGAATGCTGGTATTTTGGATACCAGGAATTGCGGGTGGACACGTTTTGATAACACTAAAGATTCAAATTCTGTATCAGATAAAACATAAACTTTGCTTCAGTCACTGTAATAATGCTTTTAAATATTCTTTTATGTCACTTTTTCATTATTTAGCTGACATATAACTACATAGTATCTTAATTACTCAAAATATAAGTTGACTAAAAATGGCATCCATATTTTCAGTTTTGGCAACCAAAAGCTGATGCCTGGTTGGACCACCTTTAAAAGTTAGTGTTGAGCTCTGGTGTGTATAATCTTCTTAAAATAAGAACTGTTGTGTTTCCTTAGAATAAGCTGTTTTTATCTACAGATCGAGCCGGTTCCCTTCCACGGAGTTTGCCATGTTAAACCGCCATGTTTCTACAGTAGCCCAGAAAGGACAAACCAAACATTGGCTCTAGCTAGGGCCTTTCGCATTTCGCGGCCACCGTAGTTTCTCCTACACGCTTGAAACGGGAGGGTGAGGCGAGCGGCATTCATTTGGTTGCAAACTGCAATTTCACCGCTAGAGGCCACTAAATCCTGCACACTGCTCCTTTAATCTTGCTTCTAAATCAAATATACTTCATACTGAATGAATATTGTATATCCTAGTTACTACCTATTGCTCCATTTCTCATGTCTTTATCCTTTTGGTTTACTTACTAGTTACTTTTCAGAATTACAATTTTCCATACCCTTCCTGTCCAGTGAAAACCACGTATCTCCAAATTTGTTGATTTTGAATATGAATGTTTGTGATAAACTGAAGGATTAAGTGTTCCTTTATGGGTTGAAAAAATTATCTTACTTCTTAAGTTATTAAGCTTCTTAACTTTTTAAAACCCCCCTTGGATCAGCTGGAAATGCATTGTCACAAAGCTGAAAACAGCGCAGTTTTTCTGAGCTTATGAAAAGTTTCCTTTTTATAGATACGTGGTTCTTACAGGACAGCGATGCTACAAACATACAGTATGATGATCTTATAGAATATGAAGCATTGCTGTAGATTAAACTACCCAACAGTATATAAACTAGCTAAAATTAGCACAACCATACATCAGCAGTAAAATGCAACATACACATTAATGCAGCAGTAATATTAATCCAGAAACATCCGATACAATAGTAAAACACTGACAGGGAGCATTTTACTGTGCAGTGAGTACTTTTACTTTTGATACTTTTAGTACATTTTGCTGATAAGTTTTATTTAAGTATGGTTTTGAATGCAGGACTTTTCACTTGTAGTGACGTATTTTCATAGTGTGGTATTGATACTTTACTTCTTCAGTAACACTGCCTCAATGTAAAACAAACAATACATTATTTTTTTTTATTGTCAAAAGGGTTGTTGTATTGATTCCTAATCTTTTCTCCCTTGCTCTCATTTTCTATCTGTGTCTGTGTCTCTCTCAGTGGGACACTGCAGGTCAGGAGAGGTTCCGTACCATCACCTCCAGTTACTACCGTGGAGCCCATGGGATCATAGTTGTATATGATGTGACAGATCAGGTGGGTCAGCAGTCTGGACTGATTCCTCAGAGGAGGAAATCAGTCTAATACTTTGATAGCATTGTTTTGTTACTTGGCTAAGTATCAATTCAGTACTCAAAATGTTTTGAGGTTCAAACCTGTTCAAGTTTAAACTTGTGAATGTGAGGTTGGTAAAGCTTTTCATTTGCAGAATACTTTTATAACTTTTCAGTCATTGGCTATATAACACCATTTTCATTGTTTGATTCAACACACAAGTACACATTTGGTAGGCAACACTTCTGTTCATTTGATAAACTGAAACACTGTGACAGACAATCCAGTTATTCTGGCCCCAGCATGGCATATAGAGCTAATTAATGACCAGTATATTCATTTGAATGTTGATTTTAGCTTTTAGAAAGAAATCATTTTCAAACCTCAGAACTTTACTTTTTGAATGAATTTTGAACTAGTGAGTAGAAGTAATGATCTTGTATGATTTCATAATTGGAACAACATAAAAAACACCTTATAATAATTTTCAATGACCTTGACACAGTCTCAACCAGTAGTGAACATTAGAACCATTAGAAACAAAGTACTTTCAGCGGGGCTTCAGTATTGGTTTCATTAGACTGTGCAGGTGTTAATATATTCTACTGTTTCATCTAACTGTGTTCAGAGGACTTCTTCTCTTGCAGAAATTCTACTCTCACTGCCCAGTCATAGGGTTGTTAAAAAAACCTGGAAACTCACCTGAACCAGTCTTTGTCATGCTGATATTCTTGTTGTCATTGTGCAGGAGTCCTATAACAACGTCAAGCAGTGGCTTCAGGAAATCGACCGCTATGCCAGTGAAAATGTCAACAAGCTTCTGGTGGGCAACAAGTGTGATCTGACCACCAAGAAAGTAGTGGACTACACAACAGCTAAGGTATGGCTGTTCTCTGTGCATGAAGTAACAACACAAGGTTTATTATTGGCCTCTATGAGGGAGGGATGCACATTTTAATTTAGATTAGTTAATGGTAACTTCAACAAAGGAATATTCAATAATGCAAATTTAAAATCTAAGTTGGTATTCAAATAATGGCTGTGGTCAACGTGAACAACAAAAAGCCAGTCGCTAAATTACAATTACCTGTACTACAGTGGCTCACATGGTAAATTCAGTGTAATTGACATTTCCACAGCACTAATTCCATCAGTACAGCTCAGTCATACTCACCACTCTGCTGAAAAGACTTTTTAACAGATTTCTTGTTTTCATTCAACAGTTGATTGTTGTAGCTTCTACTTTGCCACGTTTTTTGATTATTATTAAGCTGAGTGAAACGCAACACTTCTGCAGATTAAAAGGGAGGAATTAGGCCATTGTGCAGATGGAAGTCTTTTGATATGAAACACCTCTGCAGGACGTGTTGAATTATTAACAGCAGTTTAGTGCTGTGGAAGGTACGTTATACTGAATTTATCAAGATAACATGTTTACCATGGAGGAAATTTTGAGTTTGGTAAATTACACTTGCACCAATAAAATGGGAGCAATGGTAGAGGGAACACAATAGGCTTTAACTACAGGTTAACTAGGTAACTGTGGGATACAAACTGAAGCAGAGCATTTCACCAATAAAGCTACAGCTGCTCGCAACATACTGAGTGTACAAATGAACAGCAGAAAAGCGTGTTGTGTTGCAGGAGTGGTATAAGAGTTTTGACTTTTGATACACCTAATAAATCTTCACCATTGGAATGCATTGGAATTTGAATGAAAGCAGCTGCTGTTTTCTATAAAGGATATAGTTAACAGCACACCTTTCAGGCCTGTGGAAAGGTTAGGCTTTGATACCTAAAGAACAAGATGGTAACACTTTATTTGAAGGTGGGGGCACAAGACTGACATGACATGACACTTGTCACGTGAACATGAACAGTCTTTTTTTATGAAGGTTTATGACTGTTGTCATTAACTTGACATTAACCAAGACAAAAATGTCTTTATGACAACTTGACATTAACCAAGAAAGCATAATCATAACATATACATGCCATAGCAGGCCTAATTATGAAACTTAAAGAAGCTATTTAACTTTATGTGTTAACATTACATTATACTTATCATATGTGCTTGGTTATGACAAAGACTTTCATGAGACCATTATAATTGTGTCATGAATAATAAGCTTGACCTCAAGTAAAGTGGAACCATTTGGACTTGTCATAAAGATGTCAGTAATGTTATATTTTTTCAAGTAGTTGATTTATCTTTTGGTTTATAAAATGTCAGAAAATAGGGAAAAAATACCCATCACAATTTTGTAAACCCCAAGGTGATATCTTTAAAGGTCTTGTCCGACCAACAGTCCAAACCCCAAAGATATTCAGTTTACAATGATATAAAACACAAAAGTTCTACGTCATTTATACCAAAAATGTTTGGTGTTTTTCTTTGATAATTCACGCATCAATAATCAAACTAGCTGCCACCCAAATTTTTGACCGCATGGTCTGTACGTGCCCACAAGAGCACCGACTGCAGATGTGTGTACGCAGACATCCAATGTAGTATGTATGGAACTGCGTGTTATCTGTTGTCTGCTGTCTGCCCTGTTGACACAGTTCCCACAGTCCCAGAGACTACAACCAACTCTGTTAGGTCTTGTATGTTTTACTCTGAATTTCCTCCTCCTTTTCTGGCAGGAGTTTGCTGACTCTTTGGCCATCCCCTTCCTGGAGACGAGCGCTAAGAACGCCACCAACGTAGAGCAGGCTTTCATGACCATGGCCGCAGAGATCAAGAAGCGCATGGGCCCCGGGGCCACAGCTGGCGGCGACAAGCCCAACTTAAAAATCGAGAGCACCCCTGTTAGGCAGTCTGGAGGGGGCTGCTGTTAAAGGACCCCTCGCCCCCACCACCCTAACCATCACTTCCACCATCTCCACTAAAATCTCCCTTTCTTCTCCTTCTGTGTTCCCTCCCATCATCTGTGCCACTCCCATACCCCGCCATTCCTCCATAACACTCTGTAACCCACACCCAACTCCCTGACTCCCGCTCGGTCCGCCCACCTAGAGATCCAGGGATGGTTGGCCAAACACAGGAGTAAACTGTTAAGAGTGTTAAGATCAGAAAACAGATTGAAACTTTGCAAGGGTTAATTCAGACCTGTACACCCACCAAACATCAGAGAGAGGAGAGCAACCAGACTGTGAGGGAGGGACAGAAACAGACACCAAGGCAACTTTTACTTTCTGCCATGAGGACAGAGAAAACAGATACGGGGGAAGACTGGTATTGATTTAGAGTGGAATGGAGGCAGTGGAAGCTTATCTCAAAACACACACACACACACACTGTAGTGGGGCGGCAGGGGTTAAAGAGATTTAAGTCTTTTGGCTAAACACTTTCTCCTCAGTCTGTCTTTGCTGATCCCATCTTATGGCCGCCCTCCACCTCACCCCAGCCCAAAGTTTTCATCCCTGGAATTATTTACCTGCACAAACACACACAGGTGCAGTGTGCTTGAGTCACACACCGTAGATGCTCTGTACACAGTAGGAAGTGTTCCTGAATAGCAGCAGCCTAACAGTGACTCATCATTGCCATTTATTGATGAAGATTCAGGGAAAGCCCCTTCAGTGAGCCTCCTCTCCCTCCATCTGTCCTCTTCCTGAGCTTCCACTCTCACTTTCTCAAGGTGTGTTCAGATAGAAAGCAAAGGGAATTTCCGTGTTGTGTCATTCACGTGAATTTGACCCCAAACAGCCAATGAAGTTCTTTGTTATTTCCCTCCAGTCTCTCTCGTTGTTCTTCTCGTCTCTGTATGTTTGTAAAGTAGATTCAAAAAGCCCCAGGATGAACCTGAAATTTTTGCTCAAGTTGAAACATTTTCTACTCCCACAGACATGTCTTCGCCTCAGGTTGTGCTGCCCTGGGTGAATTTGCATCTATTCATGCCTACTCAAGTCTTTCCATTGACTTTGTATGCAGTATCCAGCGCTAAAATTCACCTCGTATTCTGTCTGAACACACCTTTAATGTCTCAATATGCTTCAAACATACTAGGAGGTACTGTATATGGGTGACGGAAGTAGTTGCGTGAAGAATGAAAAAAAAAGAGAGTTTGCTTTAACAAATCTTCACACGTAGCCAATTGCTGCACAAAGTGAACATAATTGTTGAATTAAAGTTACAAAAATTGTCAGATGTAGTCCCCCAATTCCACCATGGAAACGGGGGTTTTACATGCTGTTAGATGATACGACAAGCATTTCATTTGAAGCATAGTGACGTCTTTAGTGCCTGGTCACAAGAAAGTGGCAAAGCAATGTTTATATTGCATTCTCGCAAAACAAGCAAGGCAGCATAGTGGCTACTTGTGAGGCTAGTTGGCAATCTACTGTGGCTATTGATCTAACTTCTAACCAGTTACAGTTAGCAAGCCAGCTAGCTTGGTCGCTAATAGTAAGTTAACACAGTTTACTCAAGATACAAATTTGTACCATTGACTCCTGTCTGCAAACCATGTCTCTTGTGGGGCACGGTTATATAAAAGTGGATGGTACAACACAGCTAATGTGACAGCCTCCTCCATTTTGGACTCTTCGGCTCTTTGTTCCCCCAAAGTTAGAACAGCCAAGATGGTCAATGGCACAAAATCACGTGTCAAAAAATTCACCAAAGTTAAACTACGGAAAAGCTTTGTGCAGGTTTACTTTGCTGCGATTCCATTTAAATAATTTGGTTCCGGCTCAAAATGTTGCTGTCATAAATGCTGTTGTGACCAGGCCCCTTATCTGAATCAGTAATGAGATAACATACAGGAGAAAGATGTACATGCAAAGACAGGTTGTAGTTAGTTTTGATGGAAGCATTAACCAAGGGATTCTTTAACTAAACTCCCTGCTTAACATTTTAGGTAAAAGAAGAAAAAGGGATGGAGGCGGTGGTTGTAAGAACTGCAATATATGATGTTAGTTTTCCTTTTTTAGTCTTCAGTCTTCAAAGGAATCATTTCTATATGTAAAAGAAAGCAATGTGACAAAATGCTGAAACATTTAGCAGAGTGACTTCCTGGAATGACACTAAATATTACAGTCCAAGGGCAGATAACACTGCACACAGATGACGAGGCATGACAAAAGTGAGGAGGATTGACAGACTCAGTTTGACTTACTCTGACAAACGGAAGCAGTTGGCAATATTATGCATTGATCTTACAATTACTGTTTTATTATTGTTGTGGTTTTAGTGTTTTTTATTTTCTCATTGATACTTCTGATCGAGACAACTATATACATTACTACAATTAGCTTAAACTCTCATGTTCAGTATGTGTTCAGTATTTAGGATGTCATTTCATTCTCGCTTGTTTGCAGATGAAGCTGAGGTAGAGATGTGGTGGGTGTGTCTGTTGGCTGGGGGGGTGATTCTTACAAAAGCTGCTGTTCCTTCCCTCAGATCGTCCTGTTTGTCAAACAAAGTTGTCTCCCATTTGGACACATGGTTCACACCTGTCTTTTATGTCCCTTTTCATTTATGGTTCCTTATCAGATGATTTAGTGCTCTAGTTCATGCCACTTGTGTAATCCTTTTTACATTTGAGTCCTTTACCATAGTTACTAAGGTCTCAGTAAACTTCAAATGAACTAGGTCATACAAAAGTGTTTACAGCTGTTCCGAATGGCCACACTCAACGGCGAGGCCAAAAGCCTGCCGTCAGAGAGAGGGGCAAGATGTGATGAGTCGTACAAATGGGGATAACAGCGCACACTTTTCAGCAGCCTCTTGAAAAGGCATTCATGGTGTTGTACTCGTCGGTACGCACAAAAATTGACAAAAGTAGTCAGAATGGAATTGGAAAGAATGGACATGAGAAGTTCAGACCCTGCATAATTTCACACCGCGACACACCTAAGTTACAAATATTTTTGGATGCCACCCCTCCTGGTGCTGATGTCAAAAATGGGGTTTCAGGTGCTGTAAGGGGATTCGACAAGCACTTTATAAGTGTGAAATTTTATTCTTGATGTCAAAATAATCTTAACTCAAGCTCCATTTACCAGCTTTTTCCAGAGCTTTCAATGTCCTTATCAGCGGAAGCTCTGGAAAAAGCTAGTAAGTGGACCTTTAGTTAAGATTATTTTGTCATACTACGTGTATTTATTTTTCATGAAAACAGTGGCTTATTTCTTTAAAGTAAATGTTATCATCAATGCCAAAGTCTCAAATGTGAAACAATTACACGTAGGGCTGTGTATCATTGTGTTATCGCTGTTTAGCAAAACCTTAGTATTGGTACAGATACTGTGCAAGAAACTACAAATAAAACACAGTCTACAGGCAAAATTATGAGCACAAAATCTTGATATTGGAAAACAAAGTTTGACAAAATCTTTACTCGCGGTCACTTACTGGCCTATTCCAAAATTTTCAACTGCATCTTATGCTTTTTTGGCATCGGCACCAAATAACGTCCTTGAACAGAGACAGTGGTTATTATCTCCCCCCACCATATACGACCAAAGTCTGGAACTTCAAGTCACGGTAACGGTGAGATCAGAGACAGGTATGAGGCTGTTCACATGCCTGAGCTCTGAGCGGTTCTCTGCTTCTCATAGCTCTGTTAGGTCTTTTTTTTTTTTTTTTGGTATTTCCAGGGAAACTGGAAGGAATGTGAGGAAAAGAGCATCCCCCTCCCGTTATAGAGGGGCATCTACACTGAACTAAAAATTCTGTTTGTCTGAGCCACAACTTTTAACCCTGTTATATGAAGAACTGGGGAATATGGTGATTTTCTATAAGCCTGGTCACACTTTAAAGGATGAACTCACTGTACTAGAGCCTTCTAAGAACGCATTCTTTTAGTTGTCTTGGTTATCTGTGGTCTCATTGTACACAGCAGGTCCATGCTGAACAGAAGCCAATGGCATTGTGTCCCAGACCATAGTCAGTTTCATCACTTGTGTTTGGGGGCATCTGGAGGTTCAGGGACTGACTGGTCTTGGTTTGCTGACCGGGTATGAACTCCCAACTCTCCCCTCCACTCACCCATGGCACTGCAGTGTGATGAATTCCTCAAGATCCTCCCTGACTGGCTCCTCCACTCAGATAAGAGAATCTTCCCCAGGCTTTGGTTGCACTTGTGGTTCTCTCTGCAAGAAAAACTTGTCAGCGTTTCAGGTCCTACACCGCCTCATGCTCTGGTGAGGCGTCACAAAGAGCATGCAGCTGCAAAAGTGCAATTTCAGCTCCTGAAAACTGAATATAGATGAGTCCACATTATGTTGAGATCCACAGCCTTCCATTTGTGAAGCCTCACCACTGATTGATGCCCGGTCAGAAAGCTTCAACTCTGGAGTTGTCCAAGTGAAGCACAGGTGTGATGTCAGCTACTTCTGATCACGTTGGCATCACTTGGAGATGAGTGTGTGTACTGGCATCATTTGACACATATATTTGTGTTTTTCAGCCCTGTAGAGTTAAACTGGAATGCTGTAGTTTGCTGTGCAGGACTGGAATCTGACATTAAGGGGGAGGGAAGGAAAAAGCTGTATATGTGTGTAGATCGGGATGGCGTGTAACATTCCTGCGTTTTTTGGACACATGTTGGCATCCCAGTATCATGGCAGTCTCACTTGAGTAGATGCAGTACAAGTAATCATTTGAAACTAAACACTCAAGTCTCACAGACACACACACACACACATATACTGGATGTTTTATGGTTTGATGACTGATTTCCTTTTTTAAATCTTTCAACAAGTCTTGATATTTTATTGATTTTGATGTATTCATTGAATACTGTGTTGTCTAGTCCATGGAAGTATGAGGGGACACTGGGTAGGGTGTGGACTCTGATGAGGGTGGGGTTAAACAGACACAGGGTGGGGCTTTTGCTTATGAATGTGATTCCGATTAAACAACACTTGACTTTTCTTCTTTAGTTCACTTTTTGTATTCATTTGGGTTAAAGGGGGTATTTTCCATGTCATTTGCACACTTGTTCATCGCAGTTCAATGGCTTAATAAAAGCACCGGGCAGGAGCTCGCCTGTCACCTTCTGTCTTTTTTCTGTTTGGCTTGTTCACTTTGTTGCTGTCTCCCTGCTGAATTTGAGCATGTTTTTTTTTCTGTACATATTATAAATATATATAATAAAATGATGAAAAAGATCAACATCAACACGAGAGCTGGTCTGGTATTATCTGTTATTAATAATGGGTTCTTAACCGCTAAGGGACTGTACAAAAATGATTGCAGTGGGGAGGGGGCTGAACCTGTTGTTTCACTTTATTTCATGACCTCCCCATGACTAAGAAAAATTCAAGACCGTCCCTCCAATATCTCAAAAAAGACAATAGTGCTGAATTGGTACGACGCGTTTCACCACTGATAAAAGTGTGTAAAGAATTTAAGATGATGTAACACAATTTAAACTATAAATATGTTAATGGCACAATAATTTCACATACTCTCCAATTACCAAAATCATTACAAGATCTGCATAGGGTCAAACAAACCTGTGACACATACAAAAGTTTTTGATGTATCTTTTGATGTTTTTTTTTTTTTACAGTATATATCACAAGGAAAAAGGGAAATACAATATAACTCTCCCAAAGAAATTAGACCACCCTCCCTTCAGCAAATAGAATACATTTTGTACAGTCCCTAACAATAACATTTGATGCTGATATTCAGTATTAAGTGTAAGCATTTTCATTGCCTAATCAATGTATATCAAGTATATGTATGTGGACTGTTTCCTGCAAAATTCAGGGTCAGAGTAGAAAAGCATTCGAAACAGCTGTTAGACATCAGAAGTCAAATTTGTACTGAACAAGAAACTGATAAGGAAAGATAAAAAATATTGAAAATACAAAGGTTACAGAATTTGATCACTATTGGCATAAACTCTAAAAGTCTTCTCTGATACAAATTGTTTGGCATTAAGTAATTATAGATTAACAAAGATAAGTTATCAAGTCAGTACTAATAAATGATCAATTTGTGTTTGATCAAACCATTTTTAATGAATATGAGGATTACATGATTTTTGGTTTTATAAATCAGAAATATTTTTTGGTGATCTTAGAGGGTCACTTCAGCAATTTAGTAATCCACTTTCAGAAAGTTTGGGGACTCACAAAAGACAGATTATTAACAAGCAAACACAACAACAAGAAAAAAAGGTAAATAACTGAGCCAACACACAGCGATGATTATCCAGCTGTTTCACAGGCTGAGGAGTGTTGCCCATGATTAGTAATCTGACTACGTATAAAATCAATAAATTCCCCAATTTATAAAACTTCATACTTAATATTAGGTTGCAAATAGTTTTCAGTCAGTGACAGCCTGAAGTCTATGACCCACAGACGTCAGGCTGGTATGTTCCCTGACAGGCCTGTACTGCAGCTTCTGCACGTCCTACTTGTTTGAGTGCATTCTACTATTTGCCCTACAGCAGTACAGTGACAGCAGGTCCAATCTAATATAACACACAGAGAGAAATACATATATACTGTGTAACACAAAAATACACTGATGTATTGTGTAGGTGTGATCATTATCTACACCATTGTGTCAGTTATATGTAACTGCCTTGGCAATGTTGTTTCTATTGCTGTTATATTTTGTCCTATCAACCTTCTCCAACTAACTATTTCTTCATCTAAGCCATCAACCGGTCTCTTACACTCCATCTCAACTAGGCAGCTAAAAGAAGTTTTACCCTTAGTTAGCACTTCTTTAGTAGATATGATCGATCTGTCTTTATTATATTAAACCGCTTCTTAAAAAGCCCACTCTTGATCCAGGGGTTTCAGCCAACTACAGACCTGTATCTAACCTTCCCTTTCTCTCTGAGATCCTTGAGAAAGCAGTTGCCACTCAGTTGTGTGACTTTCTAAATAACCATTTTTTAATAACTTTTAAACTCCTACTACTGGACTGCACGCCATTAGGCAAAAACTCCTACACTAGATGGCTATCTGATAGCGCTGTAGCTAAATTTAAGGAAGTCATTCCATCTGCATTTAATTCAGTGCCATGTCTCAATATAACAGAGGACTCCTATGCTAATTTCAGTCCCTCCAAAATTGATCATCTTGTTGATAGTGCTGCAGGCTCACTGCGAACAATACTTGACTCTATTACCCCTTTAAAAAAGAAGATAATAAAACAAAGAAGGTTAGCTCCATGGTATAACCCCCAAACCCACAAATTAAAGCAAACATTGTGAAAACTTAAAAGGAAATGGTGTTAAAACCAATCTGGAAGAATCTCATTTAATCTGGCAAGATCGTCTTAAAACACATAGGAAGGCCGTCCGAAATGCCAGCAGCCTACAACTCATCATTAATAGAGGAAAAAGGATTCTGTGGAAAGACTATTAAATGTTAATTTTAACCCCATATGCCAGAACAAGGATGTGGTTAAAACAGCGAGTGGGTTTATGTACATGGGCTGTACTTGAATAGCCCTCAGGAGCAATTTTGTGTGGCCAAGGACACTTTGACATGTGGACTGGGAGAAGCTAGGATCGAACCACCAACCTTCCGATTGGTGGACGACCCACTCTACCACTAAGCCAATTGAATCTAATGATGACGCAGTACTAAGGCTATCATTATCGACGTCCACATGAATATAAAAATCACCTAAAATAATGACTATCTGTTTTAAGGACTAAACTTGATAAAAACTCAGAATAAGGACCAGGAGCGTGGTACACTATAACACACAGTCTTTCACACCCGACCTGGAAAACACTACAGCCAATTCTAAGAACAAGGCTTTCGAGTTAGTTATAATTTAGTTTAGGTTTCTGGTTGAGTAATAGGCTTGAGTCGAAGATGGCTGCAACTCCACCTCCTCGGCCGGTGCCTCGGGGAATATGAGTATTACTATGACTGGGTGGAGTGGATTCATTTAGGCTAACATATTCTTCATGACCCAGCCAGGTTTCAGTAAGACAAAATAAGTCAATATGATACTCTGATATTAAATCGTTAGTACAGCTTTAGGTAACAGAGATCTGATGTTTAAGAGTCCACAATTAATTCTCCTATTTAGTTGTGCTATGTCAGCGGTGGTAATCTTGTTTAGGTTTTTATGTATAACTCCTCTTCTGTTAACTTTTGATTTCATCAATTTAGGTCGTCGGGGTGCAGACACCATCACTGTGGGGTTTTAGGTGGGTAACTGCTCTGGAAGTGCAGAGAGGCGTGTAGGACTGCAACTCTGCCTCCTGGTCTCCACTCTGAGTTGATATGCCATAAAACACATGGCTTTCTCTGTTCAGGGGATCAGTACTTCAAAATCAAAATGTATGCTAACTGGATCATTTCATTCCATGTTTTTGAAACTGATTTTGAAGCCTGAACAGATAAGTGAAGTGAAGATGTAGGATTTTAAATTTTGGCGATGTAACATCAAAAAATACACAGTGCTGTGGCAGACAGCAAGGGATGCTGCTACTTCTCATGAACACACCCAGCAACTTTGATGTCAAGTCCCACTAAATTTCAATATTTATTGTGTGAGTGAAATTTTTGTCCTGATGGTGGGGCTACAGGAAAGGTCAAGGGGGTCACCAAAACATTTAAGATCAATCTTCTAAAGGACCATGATCTTGCATTTCAGATTTCCTGTCCATCTGGCCAGTACATGCTGAGACATTTTGCTCTGGACCAAAGTGCTGAATAGATGAATATTGTCATCATTAGTCCCTAACAAAATATAAATTATTATTCATTATATCAGGCACATTGACTGATGTCTAAAATTGTAATGAAAGCCCAATCATTTTTTGGTAGTCATAAGGGGTGTTTTATACATACACATACAGGAAAAGCTCGCCATAGGGGTGCACTGTTGCAGTCTACTGGAGCCACTAAAGGAAAGCCCCTCCCCAGCATCCATTAACCCGGCCAACATACTGTAGATCTCCTCTGCTGCCTGTCATCCTCATGGCGGCCGCCCTTGATTTGTACCCCTGCCTCTCCCAGTGGACCTTTAAATAACCGCACACACCAAGCAGATCAACTGTAGTACATCACTGTGTCAAATGGAAATGTTGGAAGGGAAATGAAGAGATATCTGACATTGCATATTGCCAGTTGCTGTTCAGGGTCTGGCTATGGCACTGATATAACAACTCTGCAGCCGCTCTGGCTGGGATTGCAGCTGCCCTCTGCATCCACTCTGCAGTGAGACCTTTTTAGCAGTGATATTACATGATAAGATACAAGCAATATCTGCTCACATCCAGTCTAAAATACCATGTTTACCTACACCTGACTGTTACAGTGGAGATATGCGTAAAGGTGCAGCTTGTGGAACATCCTTGTGGTGTTCTTGAATCTGGACAAACTAAAGGCTTTGTCAGTGTTTGTTCAACATCTCCTCAGGTGTTGAATAGGTGATGTGCATCTCTTCTGATGACAAAGCTGCCCTGTTGTTCTCCTCTCTCTCTCTCTGTCTCTCTCTCTCTCTCTCTCTCCCTCCCTCTCTCCCTCCCTCCCTCCTAGTGGGAAGGCATGGGGCTGCTTGGTGACCTTGAGTTATTTTTAGCACAATGGGGGCGCTGCAGACTGGGAGCAAGGCTTAGAGACACTCTGTGGAGTCTGTAGCTCATCACAGTGTAGTCTGCATGCTGGCTGCAACTACAGTGGGGGCTTCTCATAGGGAGAGGCTTTAATATTCGTCCAGCAACATGCAAACCTACAGCTGACGGAAACACATAGAGCAGCCTCGCTACTAGAATATTGAGTCTATGCAGGTACTTCTGTACTATCTTGAGTCTTATTTTCATATTGATCGTCTTGTTTCTTGCCCCTTCTTTTTAGTGATGCCGTCGTGCTCCAGATATTGACAATTAACTTGGTGAGTACAATGTTTTGGGCTGAGACTAAGCAGGTACTTACAGAGGAGAACAAAAGATCACTAAATCCATGTTCATTTCAACACAATTTATTTACATATTCTCCATACACCTAATATTCCATTTGAAGCCTTGACAATCTACTATTGCATGGCACTTTCAATTCATTCTGTCAACAGTCCTTTTCCTGTACTTGTCATCAGTGCTTTCTCTTTCATCCCACACTTGAGTGTTCAGATTTTTGTTCTAGCACACAGTCTTGCCTCAGCACGTCTATCTCAGTCCAATCCACTGTCACTTTCCTCTTAGTGGCACCCAGGTCTGAGCTTCAGTCGACGGGGCCCTGGAAGATGAGTTTGATGTGGCCCTGCTCCCCTGTCAACCAGGTACCACAGAAGGGGCAGGCAGCGTGGAAGGCATGGGTGCCATGGGGCAACGGGATCTGGCTCCACCCCACCACTGTCTTTTCTGAGCATACATGGCCGCAGGGGCAGAAAGCGTGAGTGGGCGGCCCGGCATCCAGGTACAATCCTCCCTCACAGCCCAGCCACAGTGGCACATAGGGGCCCACTCGCCGGCACATGGGGCACTCCCTCTCCCCGGTGCTGGCTGGTGCTGTGCCCCCGGGGCCAGCGGGACCCTTCTCCTTGCGGTAGCCCCAGTTGTGGTATCCATGTACATGGCCGCAGTTGACGTAGACCCAAGGCTGCTTCTTGTCAACAATCTCACGCTGGGCCAGACTGGGGAAGGCTAGGGTGTTGAAGCCCACGGGACACTGGGGCCGAGCGGCATTCAGCTCCTGGCGAAGGGACTCTAGCTGTTTGAGGGTGGGGGTGTGGCGCAGTCCGGCGGGGGTCCTCCACAGCAGGGTAGCCCCACATAGATCAATCAGAGAACCGTCCTGGAGGGTGTTTGACTCATTTTCAACCTCAAGAGGAGAAAAGAATATGGAAATGTAGCAGGGGAAAGAGAAGAAGAGAGGGTAGATCAGTTTTCATCGCTGGGAGTTTGTTAAACTGGGAACAACTCTGCACGGGGCTCGTCCTCTCTGTACAAGGGAATCTACCAGTATTCCCCTTCTATACCACCACATGATGGCACTGTGCTCAACTAGTTATGGTTCAGACAGTTGACACCATTAATTGTAAGTGGCTTTCTTCAAAATACCATCATCATCAGCATGTATGCATGACATTTTCAGATGGAATCTACAAATCAGTCAATTAAGGATAGTATCAGTTGTATAGTATAGGTTGGAACCTAAAATGGCATTTGTGTTTTTTAATGAATTTTCTGATCTATGTGTGCCCAGTGTATAGAGAGGGGAGTGACATGCAACCAGGGCCTCTGGTTAGCTTTTAACTGGGGAGACTGAGGTACATACTGTACATCCCTGACACACCCACTCTTTAAATTCTTAATTTTCTGGCTTTCTAGCTGAGTAGAAGCCTGTAAAGATGAGTACACGTGTCCAGTGCTGTGCTTGTTTTTCAACTGCTAGAGGCACTTGACACTTTTGTAAGGGTTCTCTTTATTGATTACAGCTCTGCTCTACCAGCCAGGCTGGGAGGTCAAACGTTCCTGTGTCAGTTTGACTTCTTGCTCTGGGGAGGATGCAGGTGGTCGAAGTTCATAACAAGCTCTCTACATCTATGGTAATTTATACTGGGGCCCCACCGGGGTGTTTTGCTCCTACTGCTGTACTCACTTTATACACATGACAGATGTATTACCCACTCCCTGTCACACTGACACTGTATAGTGGGTTGATGTCTAACAATAATAAATGTGGACTGGTTCCACTGATGGACTGATTTTACACCATCATACAGCATCTTTTAAAATACTGAAAAGTATAAATGACAGCCTGGTTCTGCAACAACAATACGGTGTTCACTTCCTTACATTACACTGTCTTTGAAATGTTATGTACAAAATCATTGAATCTCAAATATTTTCTGCATGCCCTCATACTGATATAATGCAGTTCTTTGTTCATACTTTTTATCTTGTTACTGTACTGCTGTAATGAACCAATTTCCACAGAAATCCACACAGTTTCAAGTTCTTGGGTCAAATCAAGGTCAGTAGCCTCAAACCTCGTGACCATAGAAAAGCAAACATAAGACTAATTTTCCCATCAGCCCCTTTCATCTTACCAGTTTTCCCCTCTGTTGGGCTGAGCGAGTCTCCCTCAAGGCAAAGACGTTTCCACAAACTGAAATTTCCCTCCAGACGCCCGGAGCTGGCTCAGACACAAACTCCCCCGCCGGGTGCATCACCAGCACCCCGTTGGTGGTCAGGCCATCCATCAAGCCATCCGATGTCCTCCATTTGGCAGCCCGCTCCTGAGAGACCCCCACACATACACACACACAAACACACACAAAGCAGACAGATATAAAGTTTAGGGGAATGATGGGGAGGCACAGAGGGATGACAGTGGAAGTGGATGTCAGAGGTGGCTGGCTAGAAAAACAGCCAACGTTGCTTTTCTCTGCTGCTATATTTAGCTCAGTACAGAATGACTATTGTACTGACTAATGCACAGAGATGCACCCACACCTAAGAATAAACCCATCCCAGAGAGAAAGAAAGGATGTATTGTGAACACAAATTAGCTCTCATGGAATGAAACTGCAAATTTCTGGCATGTGTAGCTTTATTTTTAAAAAAAGCTTTTAAAGGGCCAAGGCAGCCTGGAGATTTAGTTCTGCAAACAATCCTTTGTGGGCGTTGCTGCTCTGGAGGAAAGAAAAAATTCACTGGATGAGTTCAACATTAATGTGTAAGGCCAAAGAACAATAGTTTTTAGATCACAAGTTAGCAAAGTGGCAAACTTGAAGCTGCACTTATCAGAAATACTTTATCAATACTATATGAACAACGAGTCAAATGAATGTGTACTGTGAAAGGTAAAGACAAACAGACAGAGAATTATCACCAACTCTGCAGTTCCCCTCAGCTCTACAGAGCTTTTTAGCCTTTTTTGGCTCATTGTTGTGGTTTTAACGTCCCCAAATGTGCTGTTTGGTTCCTTCTCACCATGCACTCTTGTCTCCTTAGTTTCCAGCAGCAGCAGGCAGCAGCAGTGAAAAAGCTCTGATAAACCCACTGTACACTACCTGCTCAGCACCAAACAGCAAACTAGGAAAATAGTGGAGCATTTAGCAGCTACAGCCAGATATTTCCCTCAGGGTTTGGTGGAGACCAAACCAGAGCTAAAAGGAGAGTGATTATTGGACTGACGTTCATCAGGTGGACACAAAGACGACTCCAAATGAATGCTAATGTTGCTCCGAGTCTGCTAGATGTGTAAACAGATGATTGTTTGCTAACATATTAGCCATATTAACCTTATAAGGTGATAATATGTCAATCTTGTGTTTTCAGCTTGTTGCGCTGCCCCTAAGTAGCCAACAAAATCACTTAAGACTCATTAAACTTCAGAAGAAATTCTGATAAAAATATTGTGTTCAGGCTAGCTAAATACTCAATACAATACTAGAGCCAGAACAAACACATTTTCTAGTTTTTATCATGTCCCTGCATTCATTGTTTGGCTGTCTCTTGATATGTGTATTTAGCATCAAATATGTCACAATATGTCAAATATGTCTTCCCTTAAAACGTTAAAATAATTTAATGCAGAGGGCGTGTACAGAAATGTATTCAATCAAATGTGATTTGGGGTGACAAGCTAAACCTCACCCATCTTGACTTTAGCTTGTGGGTCGTACTAACTGGCAGAGCGACAATGTGGGTCAGAGGTGTGTGTTGGGATCATTTGGCATTGAAAACTACTATAGAGAGAGGTAATTACAGAGTGTAAATATATTTAATGGCTATTGCTGAAAACATGCTGACCATAAATAGTATCAAAAAAGGGGTCTGATATAATGAAAATCTTAAGGATTGTTACTTATATCTGCAACACATCATCCTACAGTTCAGAGGTGAACCACAGGGGCTGATTTTTAATAAAAGGACAATATTTGCTTCATATATCAGTTTAAATGCAGTCCTGATGGCTGGGGGAGTTATACAAGCCTCAGCTGTAATGCGTGTGTGACGAGCACTGGTTGCTGACGTTATCTCTCTGACTGTTGGCCTAGTTGTCGGGGGTCCTGATGAATCTTGCATGGGATGAAGTCGTGCTGTCATAAGAAAGGGCTATTATTGGTTTGCATGGCTTTGTGCACCTAGTTTTAGACCGCCCCACCCAGCTTCTGCTGTGGTTTGGAAGCTTTCACATGTTAAAATATATTAAAGAAGAGTATACCAACTGAGGAAGGAAAATAAAGTACAGTACAGGGGAAAATAACTACTATCTGGTTTGTTAATTTGAAAAAACATGTTTTACATGCCATTCCAGTATTCAAATGGGTTAGGGTTGGGGTTGGGGTTACTTTTCATAATTAGCCTCTAGCTGTTGTTAGCTAAACTCTGTAGCTGGGTAAGGCTCAAGACAGCCCTAGTTACTAAACTGGAGCTGCAGCAAGACAGAGGCCAGAAAATGCCTGCTGAGTTGGCTTGATGGTGCATGACCGTGCTGCGTTAATTAACATAAGCAGTACACTCCTTTCTATTACAGGGTTTAATAGGGGCAGCTAGGCTGCCAGCCCCTCTTGGAATTGCCAATGTTGTTGTTGTTGTTCTTCTTCTTCTTCTTCGGAAATCTGCCTTCCCATGCATGAAAATAAACAAAATTTTGCCCATAGGTGCAGTCCTATGCCAAGCTTCCTCAACAGGCTTTGTGGCCAATAGTCCTGATGGTGGCGCTACAGCAACCATCTAAAGTTTAAATCTTTGAAAATTCATAACAAATCAGTCGTACATGCTACCACTTTGCAACTTTCACCAAATGTTTTTTCTCAAAAACTATAAAACTAATAAAACCTATCTCCTCCCACATTTTTTACTCAATCGACACCAAACTTGCCACACTGCATCTTCAGATTGTCCAGCTGATCCAGCTGTTTTTTGAAATATCAAAAATTGAGCCCACAGTGCTTCAAAATGTTTTACTGTAAACAGTAGTGTAAACAGCTACTGCACAATCTCAGTAAATAAATCTCCAATGTTTCTAAAAAAAATGACAACATTTTATTGTCATGGTAGATGTAGTGTGGTAAATTTCAGAATTGTATCTCAAACATTTTTGATAGTATTTTGAAACCATTGCAGTCAATGGTAATAGAGCATCTTTAAGCATTAGTTTGTCATTTATGGAGCAATAAATCTTTGTAAAAATAAATTACGTGTTGTCTAGATGGAGATCACAAACTGAATTTTTGACACTAGTTTGAAATCTGCCTTTATTACAACCCTGGTGGTTACAATTGTTATTAATCTTATTACTATAATTAGCATTATTATTCCTATCACTATCAGTCATATTATTATTACTTTATTAATATTAATATTGTCACTACATTACATTATTTAAAATTTCTAGGTGGAATTTGCATTATGCTTTTTCTGTTTCTGTGGGTAGCTCGTGCATGCCATTGATGATAAAGGTTATGAGTTCAAGACCTGGGTGATGCACAGTGAACATCTTTCATCAGTAGTCATCAGCCCTGCTCCTGGAGAGCTACTGCCATGCATGTTTTAGGTATGTCCCCATTCTAACACGCATGATTCAAATGTTTTAACTCATTATCCAGCCCTTGACTAGCTTCAGCTGCTTCCTCCTACATTTTTTGCTCAATTGACACCAAACTAAGATACGGCTTCTCGCTTGGCAGGTAGTTCTGCAAGATCACGACTTGCTCTTTGTGTCTAAGATTGTGAGTTCGATCCCTGGATGATGCAGCATAAACATGCTAATGTCTAATTAGGCATTGTGCTGTGTGGATTAGAGACACTTGACTTTAACGTGTAGTAACTTTGGTCCGGCATGAACTGAATTTGTCTTCTTTTTTTTCCATCTTCCATCTTCCTCCTCCTCCTTCTTCCTCCTCACAGCTTGCGCAGAAGCTATAATTACAAATTGGGTCTTCCATTTGTAGTTTTGTTGACTTTGTCTTTCTGCCAATAGTAATGATAAAATCGCAATCACCAAGTTAAAGGAAAACTATGGTTTATTACAATTTGGATTTTTATTTTCGTAGCTTTGACCACTGGTTATGATAATATTGTACTCATCAAAGTAAATGCTGAGATCTGGGAGCACGACTGCATTGCTAAAAAATAGGGCCAACAGGTCAAGAAATGAGGGAGCAGGTTGTAAACAAGCCGACAGTTTAGCCAAATGTTGTTTGTTGTGACCAGTCTGACTTATGTTTGGGCAACCAAACCAGTGTTCCCTCTGGGGATTAATATCTTAGTTATTTATGGCATGTAATTAGTTACAAAACCCGCGCACAAAAAAAACAGGCGCATGCACGTGATACAAGCGCACAGAACAGTATCCGCAAGCGGAAAACCATCCTCGTGAGGGACATGACATGATCACACAGTCGTCATTTCTCCCTATAGCCATGTTGCTGTGTGGCGCTAATGTTACATTAAACACCACCGCACAAAGTAACCTAAATCTATAGCTAATATGTTGCAAAATTAATTAATTACTCTACCACAAAAGATTCATCACTTGATATGACTGAGTCTGAGTCTCACTCCACTCGACCATGAAATATGCAGGTTGTGCAACGAACTGGCAACCACTGGAATGGAATGCAAGGGGGTAGGGGGAGTACGTCATCTAGTGGCTGGATGTTATCAATGTTATCAGCTTTAATCATTACTAGACTGGGCTTCATTTCCCAAAATGATCTTCTGGCTAAAATGATCTTAGTCCACGGAGTTACAATGGGACTAAGATAGTCTCAGCCTTAAGACGCTTTTAGGAAATGGGCAACCACACTCTGAAGACCTACCTTGCCAGGAACACTCACCAAGAAAGTGAGAATATCTGTCATAAATACGTTATATATGTTTGTGTAAACTACATGCGGTTAAGTTTTTCTAATTCAACTTGTTACTGTAGTTGCTTTTGAACTACGCTCAGAACAGGATGAAAGAAAAGGCATGAGATTGGTGGCATCATTCCATTTATTTTTTTAATTGGCCAAAAACCTGCTCATAATCAAAGGCTGTGTCTGCCTAACACTGTAAAGGACAATGGTCAACTTCGCAGCTATTTGTAACTACACATTGTTTACAGGCTAAATGATAGACAAACTTGTACTGGAACATGTTTATAAAGACAGTTGTAAATGCTGAGTGTTTGTTGCAGAGGAGTGTTGAAGGATGTCCTGTGTTGAGATAAGAGGATCTGCAGGGGTCAGCTGCACAGCCAGCGAGCAGGATGACAACAGCATCACTACAGGAGACATGTGAGGGGGAAAAGGGGATTTTAATGGAGTGGTCGGTTCCAGACTACCCCGTTTCCAAGGTTCTGGATCTGCTCAACCCGTTGGAAGAGCCGGAGCTCGGCAGTAGCCCACCAGTGGCACACTTGGGGGGCCCTGGGGTCCCCCTCTCCACCGCCACCGCCCTGCCGGTGATAGGCGGCCTGCTGCGGGAGCTGTCAGACATCATTAGTAGAGCAGCCGCCTACAGAGACCTCACTGTCCCGCCGGCACAAGAGACCGCCCCTCCAGATGAAATGTCTAGTGTCATACCAGGAGGGAGGGGATCCCAGGAACCTGAAAGCTCCAGTATCTACCTACTCCCCACTCACCAAGGTAGAGGGTTTTATGGAGCATGGTTTCCCTCCCGTTCCCCCTCTGGAGCCCAACCTCACAGCCTTTTTCGGGGTGAAGCAGGCCAGCACGGTCGCCAGACAGCTACCTGCCCTGCCCTACCCTGGAGATCAGCTGCCGTCGCGTCTGGCGTCTGGCAGACCACACTCACCAGTGCGCCTTTCAGGCATCAGCGGCAGCTAACAACATCACCCTGCTGATCTTCTTCAGCGGCAGCTAACAACATCACCCTGCTGACTTTCTCCTTGACTAAGCTAGCCAAACACCATGACACCGGAAGAGGCGTCTGAAATTAGCCGCCAGCGCTTCACTTACCTTGTGCACTTCCATCGGCGTCTCCCAGGCCAGGATTGCGGCTTGGCAGATACAAATCCATTGGCACCTCTAGCTGCAACAGTCCACCGTCCCTGAGGTGTCAAAGAGAGACCTACTGGAAGCTCCCATCAGTCCGGACGGACTGTTTGGGCCACACTTCCGCTCTGTGGTTGACACCGCCAGGTCAGCTTCGGAGGAAGCGGAAGTCAGCAGGTGTTATGTCGGCTGAACATCACCAGCAGCAGAGACGGCCCTCGGCTGCGCCTCTCATTCCCACACCTCCTCCTCCTCCTCCTCTCCCACCACCACCTCAGCCAGCGGCAGGCTCCTCGGCAGCCTTTCAAAAACAGCCGTGTGGCTTGCTCTTGGTCCAACCCTCTGCAGGAGCTGCCCAAGAAGCAGAGCAGGAGACAATGACGGGTTGAAGGGGTTGTGTGTGGTTCTTTGTATGCTCTTTATGCACAAAACTGTTTTGAAATAAAACACAAACATCGTACTCTAAAGAGCAGTGTTCCTATAATAACGCAGTCTGTCCCTGAATCTACTGATTCAGCCACAGCTGTCACACACGCATCCCCCACACAGTGTGAGCTGTTAGCCTTTAACCTTTCGGTTATAAGGCAGCACTGACTCACGACATTTAAGCAGCACTCCTCTTGTCACACACTCAGAGGCTTCCCCCACACGTTGTCTGTGTGATAATGAGCCCACGAGCGCGTCATTACGCCTCGTGAGGACAGCGCACACACAACTGTCTGCGCTCGGTGTCTCCTCTCCTCACCATGCGGTGTGAGAGTGTTGATTCACCTCGGTGTCACGTTTTCGAGCTCTCTTCCTAAACGCGACATCTTGACACTGCTGCCCCAGCGCATTACGCACCAGGTTCCCAGCCGCGTTCAGCTGTTAGCCCTTTCGGTCAGAGCCCCCCATGAGTTGCATGGGAGAATATCCTGACACGCGTAACGGCGGCTCTGGCTTGGCTCGCCTCCATGGCAACAGCAGTGCACCAAACGCATGTACGCCCGCTTTCAGAGCATTACTCAGAGTGGCAGCACGTATGCTCCATGCACAGCTGGTTGAGCAGTTCGCCCCCCCACCGCAGTTCAACGGGATACTGGAAATGATCCTGTCATCCCAGGAACAATGCCTCACTCTCCAATCAGAGCTGCAGGAACCCCTGAAAATATTATTTCCAGGGTCCCACAGGGAGAGGAAAATCAGGGGTTTTACTCCCAGGATTTTCTGGTCCCCCAAAACACGGGGAGAATTAGGCCCATTCTCGATTTTTCACTGTTCAACAAATTGATAATGGACAGACCTTTACCGGTACTGGAATGTGTTCACCAGGGCATAAATGAAAGATGCGTATTTCCACATCTCCATCATCCCGAAACACAGGAAATTCCTGCACTTCTCACTTCAGGGAATTCAGTATCTGTACAACCGTCTGCCGTTTGGTTACTCCCTGGCTCCACACACTTTCTCCAGATGTGTGGAGACGGCTCCTGTCGTTATGCAGGAGAGGGATGAGAGTATTGTTTTATTTGGACGACCTGCTTTTGCTGGCTCGCTCCAGGGAGGACGCCGCGTTACAGATAACGACGCTGGTAACGCATCTGTCGAGCTTGGGTTTCATGATAAACTGGAAAAAGAGCTCTCCCCTCCCAGCGCGTCATTTACCTGGGAGTGGAATTGGACTTAAATGAGAGCACAGCTCTCACAGCAGAGAATGGAGGCTCTGACAGCTGAATCTGTGGATCAGGTTCCCCTAAGTTTCTGTCAGTCAAGGCAGCTTTGCTTATGGCCCTGACGTCTACAAAAAGAGTTAGTGATCTATCTGCTCTCTCTGTGGCTCCATCGTGTCTCAGGATCCAAGGAGATGGCAGCTTGGCTGTTTTGCACCCTAATCCACCTAAGAGCATCACTAGCTCCTTCAGATTGAGAGTGATAACCTTGGATGGTTCCTTCCCTCCTCCTCACAGCTGGAGGACGTCTCATCTCCTCTGCCAGGTGCGCACGCTGTCTTGCTACGTTGCGTGCGCGGCTGCCTTGCGCCGTTCTCAGTGCCTGTTTATGCACTACAGAGAGCAATCTCAGGGGCTGTCTCCGTCTGCACAGTGTCACACTGGCTGTGTGAAGCTGTTTCACAGGCGTATCTCTCCTCTGGGATGGATCCTCTGGAGAGCATCAGAGCACACTCCACCAGAGGGATTTCATCCTCCACGGCTTTGCACGGAGGAATGACAGTGGAAGGCATTTGCACTGCAGCTTCATGATCTCCCCCTGTTCTTTCATTTGCTTCTATCTTCGGGATGTTTCCTGCTTCTCAATGACTCACTCTGTACCGAGTGTTCTATCATAGTGATTGGTCTTCGGATTCGGTTATGCGCTCTTCCTCCTGCCTGTCGGCGCATGGAGAGCTGCCCTTCTGTCCCTCCTCTGCTCCGTCTCTGCTTTGTCACAGCAGTAGGCTTTATTTATTCCCAGCCCCCATCCCCTCATGGACAATATTGGCTCTTCTACTATGCTGTGCTGTTGAGGCACATATGGGGTTCTGTGATGCGGCTTTGCGCATGACGCACTGGCTGGGCATGGGACGCCTTTTATTTCATCTGTGAAGTGGGATGTGTTTGTGCTTGTGGTACCGGACAGACCCAGTGAGGTGCGGAACATATCCTGCTTCGCCTTTAACCTACTAGCGATGGCCTTAGAGAGTGAAGCCTATACGAAATAGAATGTTAGTTATGTATTGTAACTCCAGATTCTATGAGTATAGGTGCAGCCCTCTAAGTTCTGGGCCTCACTGGCTTCTTAAATAGCTGAAGAAAAGTTATTTTAGGAGCCGACTGTCCAGTCTCACTCCAATTTATAAACGAGGTGAGGCCCACACAACAGGTGGGCGGTGACTAAAATTTTTTCAGTGCTGCGCGTGCGCGCGAGGGATAGACCCACTAGTGATAGCCTTAGAGGGCTACGTCTATACTATACTATATTACGTATTATACGTAACTAACGTTCTGTGCGCTCATATCACGTGCACATGCCTGGTTTTTATATGCGCAGGTTTTGAAATGAGCCATAGTTACAGTTATCTATCTATAAATCATGAAGACGCGACTAAATACTGATATTAAACATATTCATTATTGAATTTATTATTAAAACAACTTGCCAATGATTTTGCAAAGCTAGGATGCGCCAGTGTAATTTGTCTGTTGTTGTCACATTTGATGTTGCGCTTCTGCTTGAGATGGTGAAATAAGTTTGCTGTGTTGCCCCCTTTTGCTGTTATTTTCTTTATACACTGCTTATACAGTATATAACTGGGGTCTGTTGAAGATCTGACTTTTTATATCTAAAGCACTTTCACACTACCAAAGTCACTCTTTGTTTTGGAACTAAGCCCTCCACAGTGGAGCCAGCAGCAACATTACTTTCCCTTGCCATGCCATGTTACTACTGTATGTAGTCATGATGTAAATACGCCAACATGTCACACGTTAGCATGATATGACACATTTTTATCCTGTTAAAAATTATACCGGTATAATATTGAACAATATGATATGGCACAGCACTAATTTCCAGATCTCAATATCTATTTTGGTCAGTACAATATTATCATAACTGATACGGCCAAAACTAGGAAAGTAAGTTAAAAGCACCAAAATCCTGAACAATACATACAGTACCATAAATACAGTGTTTAAAGACATACTGACATATTGCATGTTATAATGTGTAGTATGTTTACTGACCGGCTATGTAACCACACA
This sequence comes from Siniperca chuatsi, assembly GCF_020085105.1. Taxonomy (NCBI): domain Eukaryota; kingdom Metazoa; phylum Chordata; class Actinopteri; order Centrarchiformes; family Sinipercidae; genus Siniperca; species Siniperca chuatsi. The sequence continues at coordinate 1,875,640 of NC_058063.1, read as the reverse complement.
CGTACCTCTCCAATAGCTTTAGACAGTAACATATGATGAGAAGCATTAGATCTACACTTGACTAATACTACCAGCAAGTCCCTTCCACACACACACATGAACACACAAGTGGAGAACACTGCTCCTTCCTCTCCCATGCTTCCTCAAGCCAGGTCACATGCGCTGACACCTATCCTCACAGCTATGATGTCATCCGTGGGTGGGAACAGCCATGTCCCTGCTGTTTCTCTCACCATGGTTGCCATGGTTACCAGTCCCTGTGTTTACCAGGAGAAGCCTGGAACCCACAAGGGAGAACACTCACCCCCAGGAAGATGTTCTTGGAGGAGTCGAAGCCGGCGGCATAGATGCGGGCTGTGTAGGGAGCGCTGCGTTCACACATGATGCGGCAGGCATAGCGGGAGATGGTGCTCTGGACCGACTGGCCTCCGCCGCCACCCTCTCCTGCTGCACCCCCGCCCTGACCGCTGCCACTGCCCGCTGTGTCCGTCACCACAAAGTCGATCATGCTCTCTGTGGACCGGCCAATCTGAGAAAACCAAGCAGAGGGATCAATATCATAAAACAATAATAAAAAGATGAATAGTGCACAAGTATAATCATGCTTGTACTAAAGGGTTGGTTCACCCAAACTACAGAAATCATATTTTCTCACTTATATCTAGTGGTATCTAGCCATGCAAATAGATTTGGTTTTATTTGCCCAGGTTTTCAGATATCTGTGTCTGAGATTTCCACCTTGGAACTACCTTTTAGAGCACATGTAAAAACCCCCCACTGTATTTAAAACTACATCCTCAAAATGAACTGAGTATACTAAATCATCAATGTCACTGACCGAATCAGTACATTTTTACATTGAAGCTCCACTCACTGGTGATTAAAAGTGACATTGTGCCACACTGGTTTTCCAGATTGGGTGGTTTTCCACCCCTTTGGGCTACTTATTATTTGAGTGGGTAAAAATGGTTTTGGGTGTTTGAGATCATTTGGGCTCCTTTTTGAACAATTTGGGCGGTTTCCCCTGATGAAAAGTTAACGGCTACATTCCAATGAATCGGCCCCTCACCGCCTCCAGTTAGGAAAAGTATGGTTGTTGTACACCCACGATTGAAACCCCCAACATGGAGAGAACTCTGTTGTGAAGTTGCACAGAGAACAAAAAAAAGGAGACAAAGACACACACCCCTGTCTACAGTGGAGCTGAGGTGGAACAGGTGAATAGTTTTAGGTTGCTGGCAATCGGCCAGCTTTTACAGAGGAGCAATAGAAAGCATCCTGACTAGAAACATCAGAAACCGACATGGGATGTGCACGGCCCAGGACAGGAAGGCTCTGCAGCAGGTGATTAAAAGTGCCCAGAACATCTTTGGTATCCATCTACCAAGCGTCAGTGATATCGGAGAGGTGAGGTGCCTGCGCAGAGCTCAAAGGATACTAAAAGACAATACCCACCTCAGCCACAGCCTGTTCACCCTGAGATACAGAAGTATCTGCTGCCGTACCACCAGACTACAGAGCAGCTTGCCTCTTTCCTCAGGCTGTGAGATTCATCAATATGATGCATTCACCATAAATAATAGTTTTCTGTTTTGTTTTTTTTGAGTGTAGCATGAAGGGACTACAGCTTGCATTTCATTGTACAGCCCTGTGTTGTATAATGATAAATAAATTAATATTGAACCTTGAAAATTATTTCATATATCCTACAGATGAAAAAACTCTTCCAAAAAAAAAAAAACAACCAAAAAAGAAAAAAGTGTTATTTTTATTACACTTGGGCAGGACAAGGCTTTGATTGGGCTACTGGGTGTCAAATTCTGTCAGCACTGCATCATCAACTATGGTACGGCAACTAACACACAAAAAAAGCCAAACAAACAATCACGATGCCATGACTGGCAAGGAAGGTGACTGCTGAGCTGTTAAAGGTAAACCATTTATTACAACTTTGGTTCTTTCATCAGTTCTGTCACTTAATAATACTGTACTCACCAAAGTAATTTCTGAGATCTGGGGGCATGAAAACGACCGTTAGCCAAAATATCTGCACAATAGCTTGCAACTACAGTAAGTACAGTAGCTGAAGCAGGAAGTTAATCTGTAAACTGTGATGGATGTTTACAACAGACAGTTATCAGAATCAGAAATACTTTATTGATCCCCGAGGGGAAACTAATGCAACCACAAGGGGGCGAATGCAACCACAAGGGGGCACAAGCCAGTGTCTTCTTGTGCCAGTCCCAAGTCTGGATAAATGCAGAGGGTTGTGTCAGGAAGGGCATCCGACGTAAAACACATGCCAAATTAAAAATGCGAATCGTGAAAATGACTTCCATACCGGATCGGTCGGGGCCCGGGTTAACAACGGCCGCCACCGGTGCTGTTGACCTACAGGGTACTGGTGGAAATTGGACTACTGTTGGTCAAAGATGAAGAAGGAGAGGAGGAAGGTGTGTTCGTAGGCAGAGAGAGAAGAGGAAAGCTAAGAATGTAGAACTGACAGTAGGGACTTTGAATGTTGGGACTATGACAGGGAAGGCTAGAGAGTTGATTGACAGAATGCAGAGAAGGAAGGTGGACATACTGTGTGTCCAGGAGACCAGGTGGAAAGGTAGCAAGGCTAGAAGCTTAGGAGCAGGGTTCAAGTTGTTCTACCATGGGTCAGATAGGAAGAGAAACAGAGTAGGAGTTATCCTGAAAGAGGAGTTTGTGAGGAATGTTCTAGAGGTGAAAAGAGTATCAGACAGGTTGATGAGTCTGAAGCTGGAAATTGAAGGGGTGATGTTCAATGTTGTGAGTGGTTATGCCCCACAGGTAGGATGTGAGTTAGAAGAGAAGGAGAAATTCTGGAGTGAGTTAGATGAAGTGATGCAGAGCATCCCCAGAGGTGAGAGAGTGGTGATTGGTGCAGATTTCAATGGGCATGTAGGTGAAGGGAACAGAGGTGATGAGAATGTGATGGGCAGGTTTGGTCTTCAGGACAGGAATGCAGAAGGACAGATGGTGGTAGACTTTGCAAAGAGGATGGAAATGGCTGTAGTGAACACTTTCTTCCAGAAGAGGCAGGAACATAGGGTGACATATAAGAGCGGAGGTAGAAGCACTCAGGTGGACTACATCTTGCGTAGACGTTGTAATCTGAAAGAGACCAGTGACTGTAAAGTAGTAGTAGGAGAGAGTGTAGCCAGACAACACAGGATGGTAGTGTGTAAAATGATTCTGGTGGTGAGGAAGATGAAGAGGACAAAGGCAGAACAGAGGACGAGGTGGTGGAAGTTGAAAAAGGAAGAATGTCGTGTAGTTTTCAGGGAGGAGCTGAGACAGACTCTGGGTGGTCAGGAAGTGCTCCCAGATGACTGGACCACTACAGCTAATGTGATCAGGGAGACAGGTAGGAGGGTACTCAGTGTGTAGAAAGAGGTTAGCTAAGAAGAAGTGGGACGCTGAGAGGACTGAAGGGAGTAGACAGGAGTACAGGGAGATGCAGCGTAAGGTGAAGGTAGAGCTGGCAAAGGCCAAACAAAGAGCATATGAGGACTTGTATGCTAGGTTGGACACTAAAGAGGGAGGGGTGGATTTGTACAGGTTGGCCAGACAAAGAGATAGAGATGGGAAGGATGTGCAGCAGGTTAGGGTGATTAAAGATAAGGATGGAAATGTATTGACAGGTGCCAGGAGTGTGATGGGAAGATGGAAGGAGTACTTTGAAGAGTTGATGAATGAGGAAAATGAAAGGGAACGAAAAGTAGAAGAGGTGACTGGTGTGGAGCAGGAAGTATCAAAGATTAGCAAGAGTGAAGTGAGAAGGACGTTGAAGAGGATGAAGAGTGGAAAGGCAGTTGGTCCTGATGACATACCTGTGGAGGTATGGAAGTGTCTAGGAGAGGTGGCAGTAGAGTTTCTGACTAGTTTGTTTAACAAGATCTTGGAGAGTGAGAGGATGTCCGAGGAATGGAGGAGAAGTGTACTGGTGCCAATTTTTAAGAACAATGGAGATGTGCAGAGCTGTGGCAACTACAGAGGAATAAAGCTGATAAGCCATACAATGAAGTTGTGGGAAAGAGTAGTGGAAGCTAGGCAAAGAGCAGAGGTGAGCATTTGTGAGCAGCAATATGGTTTCATGCCTAGAAAGAGTACAACAGATGCAGTATTTGCTTTGAGGATGCTGATGGAGAAGTACAGAGAAGGTCATCGGGAGTTGCATTGTGTCTTCGTAGATTTAGAGAAAGCGTATGACAGGGTGCCGAGAGAGGAGCTGTGGTATTGTATGAGGAAGTCTGGAGTGGCAGAGAAGTATGTTAGAGTGGTGCAGGACGTGTATGAGAGCTGTAAGACTGTGGTGAGGTGTGCTGTAGGTGTGACAGAGGAGTTCAAGGTGGAGGTGGGTCTGCATCAAGGATCGGCTCTGAGCCCCTTCTTGTTTGCTCTGGTGATGGACAGGCTGACAGATGAGGTTAGACAGGAATCTCCATGGACTATGATGTTTGCAGATGACGTTGTGATTTGTAGTGAGACCAGGGAGCAGGTGGAGGAAAATCTAGAGAGATGGAGGTCTGCTATGGAAAACAGAGGAATGAAGCTTAGCCGCAGTAAGACAGAATACATGTGTGTCAATGAGAGGGACCCAGGTGGAACGGTGAGGTTACAGGGAGCAGAGGTGAAGAAGGTGCAGGACTTTAAGTACTTAGGGTCAACAGTTCAGAGCAATGGAGACTGTGGAAAAGAGGTGAAGAGGCGAGTGCAAGTAGATTGGAACGGGTGGAGAAAAGTGTCAGGTGTGTTGTGTGATAAAAGAGTATCAGCAAGAATGAAAGGAAAGGTGTTCAAGACGGTGGTGAGACCAGCGATGCTGTACAGCTTAGAGACAGTGGCACTGAAGAAAAGACAAGAGGCAGAGCTGGAGGTAGCAGAGCTTAAGATGTTGAGGTTCTCCTTGGGAGTGACGAGGATGGACAGGATCAGGAATGAGTACATCAGAGGGACAGCTCATGTTAGATGTTTCGGAGATAAAGTCAGAGAGGCCAGATTGAGGTGGTTTGGACATGTTCAGAGGAGAGACTGTGAATATATTGGTAGAAGGACGCTGAGGTTGGAGCTGCCAGGCAGGAGGTCTAGAGGAAGACCAAAGAGGAGATTTATGGATGTAGTGAGAGAGGACGAAGTTAATTGGTGTGAGTGAAGAGGATGCAGAGGACAGGGTTAGATGGAGGCACATGATTCGCTGTGGTGACCCCTGAAAGGGAACAGCCGAAAGGAAAAGAAGATCCCCAAGGGGAAACTCTTTTAGAATGATAATTTTACTGTTCCCCTTTGTTTTCTCTTCCAAATTGGTCCAAATTTGATCTGATTGTCTCACTGCCCGTGTTTGTTTGTTTGTCATCCCTTTTAGGGTGCTTTCAGACAGTGAGTGGGTGCTGTTCCCGCCTCCATTGTTTTCAATGTAAATATAGCGTCAAGAAGAGAGAGGGCAGCGGCTGCTCTTGTGAAGGCGCACAGCCATTTGCTGCTGCATTTGGAGTTTATGATCATTCAACTTTTTCAACTTGCCGCACCGCCTCACTGTGTGACAGTATTGGAACAACGTCAGCTTAAAAGCCTGATTATTCAGCCTGGGACAACAAACAACGTTTATGATACTAGTTAGCAAAATTTGCTATATAAATCGTGTCATATTGCTAACCATTTCCTCTATTTTAAGCTACAACCTGCTCTACTGAGCTGCCTGATGACATTTTACTAGGTAGATAGCTGCAGGCTCTGGCCAGGAGCCACGGTGGCAGCATGCCGATTCAAAATTCAGAACATAGAAGTTGCCAGGTGGCAGCCATGGCAAGAGGCGCTTGCTTGCTTGTCTTACACCTTACACCTTAAGTGATGTTGCCGGATTCCAAGATCTCCTCAATTACATTATTATAGAGTACAATGTTATCATAACGGATCGAACCAATGGCCAGGGCTGCAGAAAGTTGTAAAAAACTTTATTCCTTGAACCAGCAACAGACTGAACTTACTACTGTAGCAGGTTAAAGGTTTAAATGCATTAAACTGATCATATCGAATGACCTTAATTTTGCTAAGAGGAAGGAGCAGGTTTACACTCACTTTCGGCTATCAGAATAAAGTCAGTGTTCATATTGAATAACAGAATCTAACTTATGTTAAATGAATTTTAAATGGGGCACCACTCCTTTATCAGGAGAATATCTTGATAATAATGAATTAATTTAATTAATAATCAATTTAGTCTCGATCTGAAACTGCTACAGAGTTCTTGTCTTGGGACAGTGACCGGAATATTTCATACACACAAACACACAATAACCAATGTTTTATAAATGTTTATTTAACTACTAACTATACACACAGGACAATAACTACTAGACTACACAAACAACTATACTACTAGACACACAAATGAACGGACAAATGCAACCATGAATGAATGATATGAACACAGCGATGAATAATTAATAAGTGAATGAATGACCATTTGACACCAGAGGATGCAGTGAATGATTATTTTGGTTAGTGGCATTAACTTGTGTAAACACAGGAAACCACTATGTGGACAAATTTAATAGTTACCAATTAAATAAACTATAGGCACCGTTCAGCAACTGAGAACTGAGTTTTGGAAAGTCAAGGGGGATTCTTATTAGGAATTATTAATCACCTGAAGTAATTTAGCTATCATGTTGATGGCAGATCAATTTTTATCTGTTTTATAATTGTTCCAATTAAGCTAAAGCATCAAACCCCAATGTCACAGAAAAGTATATGTTGTTTCACCTGAGTTTTGGCTGAGCAGGGAAAGCGTTGCCCTGAAGGGAAGTGGAGAGGAGAAGCAGTGCCATTTCTCTGGGGCACTTGGTGGCGATCGGTTCTGGATGAAACTCCCCTGAGTTCCATGTTTCAGGCCACGCTGTCGGTCCTATGGGGGCGACTCTGGCCTGAGCCGGATATCTTCCTCCATAAGCAGGCTGATGAAGTTCAGTTGTGATGGCAATGTGGTGTGAGCTGTTGGCTGAGTTTAAAGTTTGTTATGGTCCTCATTAGGACTCCGGTGCTGCAACTGGATGTAACAACTTCTTTAATCTGGTATCAGCAATTTAAGTTTGCTAATAGAGTTTCTTTCTTTAAGACTTAAGTCTTTGAGTCTCTTTCACTCCGTCTCCCCATCTCTCTCTATTTCTCCTTTTCTGCACCACATGACTGGTGCTTAAGACACTGATCTCTTTTTAGCAGGATTCTTTCTTTCAGACTTGTTGGATATCAGCATTTTTCCAACATGTTCTGTGTGCCTTTGGTCCCATGGGGTCAGTTGAGGCCTCAGGATTCAGTCCAGCATTGTCGGCGGGATCCACTGTCTTGGAGAGCAGTGGAGAAGAGACGTAAGAATAGAATGCACGAGGACAAGAAGTTTCCTTTTGTCTTAAAGTCTTCTGTAAGAGGGGGCAGGGTTTTTTGTGTTCAAAGCAAAACTTGACTCCACGCCCACCTATCTTTATTTTTTCAGATTGATTAATAGTTTGAAGTTTAATTCTCCCATGTTACAGTTTTGTCTTATCAGTTGTTGGAAGGCACCACACACTAAAATGGAATATTGTCCACTTATAACCTAAGTAATTAACAGACAGTGTTAATTAAATGTCATACATGGTAGGCGTAATATATGTTATGACATCTGCTATTATGACGACACACCATGTATAACCTATACATGGTGTGTTGTCATAATAGCAGACACACACATCTGTAACAGTAAAATATTAGTAAAATAATAGTAAAATAAAATCACATTAATTAGATGTCCACATATATCAGCAATATTTGGATCTCAGGAATGTGTTTTGTCTGTCTGTCTGTCCTCTCAGGGGGTGAGAGGAGCCGGGGGTCAGCAGACACACACATGTGCTTTGAGGGCTGTGGGATTCAGCATTTCACATTTTCTCTTATTATCAGCCATGCTAAATTAATTGTTGTGTAGCTAGATATTCACATTTCCTGATTTCAGCTTAGCTTTAGCTATTCAGCACATAATAATAGGCGAATACGTAACATCCAGTAACCTTAGGCATGTTCAGTTGATTAATATCAAGGTTAAGACAACAAGAGATCAGTTGAAAATATTCTTGGCAATATGTCATTAGAGTGGCAGGCAAGGACTTACACTACTGAAACTGTATCCCAAATTATCACACATACTGTCCCAAATTATTATGAATGTCCTGAAAGAATAGTTTTGTTAATACAGAAAATGGTGAGCCATACTTTGTATGAACAGTTCTTGTTGACAGGATATTGCTCTTATGGCATCAGCATGACAACATCAAGTTCCACATTTTTCTTATAGGTGTTACTTAATGTAAACACATTGATTAATACATTTGATTCTGCATGGCAAAGTCATTTTCTTTATTCCTTTAGTCTTGAAGTCCTGGTTTTCACTTGATGAAGACCAGAGATCATGAGATGTTGTGTCAGGTTCTGTTGTACATGATCAGGGAGAGTAAGTTGTAATTTACTAGACTGGCTTAGGTTGTTCATGCTTCGTGAGTTTTTGCAGGCCACCGTTAATTGAGAAATTGTCATTCAGCCTTCCATCAGTGACCTGAGTCCAGCAAAGGTCATGGGACAGAGGAGGTTGCTGGAAAAGACTTATTGGTTCTCTGGACAGGCCTGGTTTATGACTTAGAAGCCAGCTTTCAGAAAAGTCTAATTCTTTCCATTAATAAAGATCCAAAATGTTCATCAGGATTGAGGTTGATCATGCTACACTACTGAATTGAAGAAAGGAAGAAGCAGTGCCGTTTTTGAGTTGAATTTTTTTTAAATGTCATTATGAGCAGCACAATATGAATTCCATTTGCTTCTATTGTATCAGGGTGGAGGAAGAAATCTCAGAGACGGATATCTAATGTGGACAAAGTGAACCAAAGTTATCTGCATGGTTAGATACCACTAGAGGAAAGTGAGGAAAAAAGTGTTTTGTAATGTGGGTGAACTGGCACTTTAACACAGTAGATAGAGGGAAAGAGACAGACAGACGTGGCTAGATTGGAGTGGAGCCCTGTTGATTCTGTCTGCTGGAGTCACGGCTTTGTATGGATCTCCTTGATGATGAGAGAAGGTGGTTGGAAAACAACTTTGAGCTGCTGAGAGCAGACAGGTCTGACTCATCTTCTCTTGTATACTTTATCTCCTTAGTCTTTTGTCTTCCCTCCTTCTGGCTGATACTTTCTTTCCTGCACTTCCTCTTCATTCCCTCCCTCTGTGATTCTCTGCTGTCCTCACTGCTCTCTCATGACGTGGCACAAATCTGCTCACAGATTATTCTATACTCTGCACTCACTAAGAGATGTGTGTATGTGCGTTATTTGACTCTACAGGGCTGACAGGTTCAATTACTGTTTTACTAAATATTAAGGTGTCTGAAAGACAATAAAAACTGTAAAAACGACAATTTGTGATGCCTTTCAGAATCAGAATCAAAAATACTTTATTGATCCCAGAGGGGAAACTTTTGTTACAGCTGCTCACTATCACATCAATGCACACAGGAATAGAAGTACTAAGCAAATCAAAATATAATACACTATAATACACTTAAGATAAATTAAGTACAAAGTGGATATAAGTGTAAAGCTAAAATAAGTGTAAGTACAAAAGTGGATATTGCACAGCAGTAATATAAGTATGAATAAATATCAATAATGGGGTGGGGTGGGGGTGGTGTCTTCCGCTGAAGGTACTCCTTTGTTTGACCAGCACGTCATGGAGTGGGTGGGAGACACTGTCCAAGATGGCATGTAGTTTGGCCAGCCTCTGACACCACCGACAGAGAGTCCAGCTCCACCCCCTAATGTCACTGGCCTTACGGATCAGTTTGTTGAGCCTGTTAGCGTCCACTACCCTCAACCTGCTGCCCCAGCATACAGCATAGCACTGGCCACCACAGACTCATAAAACATCCTCAGCATTGTCCGGCAGATTTTGAATGACCTCAGCCTCGTCAGAAAACAAAGGCGGCTCTGGCCCTTCCGGCTCTGGCCAAGAGCTTGAGTGTTTTTAGCCCAGTCCAGTTTATTGTCCATGTGTACTCCCAGGTACTTGTAATCATCTACAATGTCCACACTGACCCTCTGGATGGAAACCGGGGTCACTGGTGCCTTGGCCCTTCGTAGATCTACAACCAGCTCCTTAGACTTGGTCACATTGAGCTGCAGATGGTTCTGCTCACACCACCTGTACTCAGTCTCATCACCACCGCTGATACATCCCACCACAGCAGAGTTATCAGAAAACTTCTGGAGGTGGCAGGACTCTGTGTGGTGGCTGAAGTGGTGTATATGGTGAAGAGGAAAGGAGAGAGGACAGTCCACTGAGGGGCCCCAGTGTTACTGACCACGCTGTCCGAATCTGTTAAAGAACAGATTAAGTTCGTTGGCCCTGTCCAAGCTGCCTTCAACTCCTCTGCTGTCAGTCGGTCTGAAGCCAGTGATGCTCTTCATGCCGCTCCAGACCTCTCTCATGTTGTTCTGCTGGAGTTTCCGCTCCAGCTTCCTCCTATACTTCTCCTTGGCCTCCCTGATCTTCACCTTCAGGTCAGCCTGGATTTCCCTCACCTCCTCCCTATTACCATCGGTAAAGGCCCTCCTCTTGGCATTCAGGTATGTCTTTGATGTCCTTTGTTACCCACGGTTTTGTTATTTGGATAACAATGGACCATCTTAGTTGGGACATTGCAGTCCACACAGAAGTTAATGTAGCCAGTGATGCACTCAGTAAGCCCGTCAATGTCCTCTCTATGAGGCTCACAGAGGTTCAGCATGATCAGCTGTTCCCTGGTGTAAACAATGTGACCAAACAGCTGTTCTGCAGCGGTGCCCTGACCGAGTAGCAGGAGAATAAGTTTAACGGCGAAAAAAATACCAAAACACTCTCTACTCTCATTTTCGTAAAGAGCATAGTTTAAATTATACTTACACAAAAGTTACTCAAGTTTTAAAGAAAACGGAAAGCTAAAAGTTGGAAAAAGTAAGACAATGAGATGGCGCAACGGCAACAGGCAGCATGCACGCTGGCACATGCGCACAGAACCCTTTCAAAAGGGTTTGGATTTATAAATAACTTTCGACATTCAATAGCTTTGTTAGAAATTAGAAACTTTTTGAGACTGTACCTATGTTAAAGACGGGAGCTGTAGTTTTTGAAAGCTAACAAAATATCTATTGGTTTATCTTTGTTTAAGTTGCTCAAAACTTACAAGTACAGTAGTTATAATCCAACCATCTTAGAATATTGAAAGAAAACCCCAGTATCATGTTTCAGATTTTCAGAGATACATTGTTAAGTGGATAATGCTCACTTTGCATTACAGAAGGGAGTTTAAAATGTTTGACCAGAGTTTGAATCTCCAAAATCTCAGTTATTGGGGATCGGCAGCTCTTTTATCACCCCTATCTGACATGTTTGAAAAATGTCTACAATTCTTTTCTAATACAGTCTCACAATATAGTATATTTCTAATAGTCTATTTCTTGGAAGGAGGCAGGAACGTCCTGGAGTCTCTGCTGGTTGCCTGGCTACTGCTTCCAGCCAAGAAATAGCCTGGCACATAGCCCCCCGTAAAACAACAGATTCTTTTCGGTTTTGTATGAATTAAACAAACGAGATCTAACATGTTAGTGAGTTTTAGAGGTGTTGGTAGGTGGATTCCATACTTTCAGTCTTTATGCTAAGCTAAGCTAACCGACTGCTGGCTCTAGCTTCATATTTACTGTACAGATGCAAGGTTAGTATGTTTCTTCCCATCTAACTCTCGGCAAGTAAGCAAATAATTGTATTTCCCAAAATGTCGAACTATTGCTTTAAAGTCTCAAGCAAGTTAATCAGAATGAATTATATAATTAAATTAATTAGGAAAGGTCTGGGAAGCACAGCACAGATTACTGATGCATACAATGCCAGGATGAAGAGTTGTGGATATTACTACATTAAGGTAAGAAATTGATTTCTTAATGAAATTAGGTCGGCTACAGTGGCATGGTTGTATTGAGCTTAATTCAGGCTGTTTTTAAAGGCTTGTGATGTGGGTAGAAGAGACTAGATGCGTCCAGAACAAAATAATAAGACAATACTACTATCTACTATGACAATATGAAAGGCCCACGTTTAAATTATTGATATCCCCAAAGTTCAGTTACTGTTGATAATTACTACTACTACTACTACTACTACTACTACTACTACTACTACTACTTTTAGTATAACAACTTTGCTGTTCCCCTTATCACTTATGCCATTTAAACTAGTGCTAATTTAAATATGGTAATTAACCACAATTAGCTTCCCCTAACATAATCTTCACCCACTACCTATAGTGTCAAAATGTCCACAGAAGCTTCTCAAAGCACTCTTGTACTATAATCCACTTTTCTACTTTAGACCCATATATTAAGTATGTGCCAAACAACATTGGAGTTCATTGTCAGCAGGAAAAAAGGAAGAAGCTTTGATTGAAGGTGTGGTTCTCTTGTTTATTTGTCATACTTTTTAATGGTGTTTTTATATTTTTACAGTCAACATGCCTCTTTTTTTGACTTCCAATGTCCTTTTTCTACAGTAGGTCATGCAGCTAAAATGTTGCGTTAGCATGGCACATGTGCACATGCATGGTGTGTGCATGTGTGTGTGGATACACTGACCTGAAACATGTCTGTGTTGGTGTCATGGGTGTACTCCACAATGACAGAGTGGCTCCGTGACAGTGTGTAGGAGATGCTGTGCTGGCTTTTGTTGCTGAGTGCCTGCCAATGGAAAAGACATTATCCAGGTCACATGACAAGGAGAGCTGAAGGTCTGGCCTACAGGACAATCTACCCAGAGGACATTTCCTGTTCTTGAGGAACAACCGGCTCTTATTTAAAATGATTGATATAATTTTATCTGCTGATGTATTGTTATGATGGAAAGAGATCATCTAATGTGTATGTGTGACAGTTTCTTGCAATATGTAAGTAATAATTCAGAGCATATATATAATACATTATATTTACAATATATACATACAGTACAATTTAGAAAATAGTAGACTTTGCGGAGGAACATCATGATGTGAACCAGCATAGTGTTCACACCTTAGCGTGTACTACAAAAAAATACAATACTAAGAGTCTAGAGCCATGCTAGCAGCTCTGTGAAGTTGTCATCTGAAACCATGTTCAATATATTATATATTTTATTGTTGTATTTTTGAAAATAAAATAAAATATAATCATGAACAAGATTCTGCCAATATGAGGTTTCGTGGCTGATTGTGGTTATTTTGACATTTTGGTACTCAAACTGCCAATAATTGCTATTTAGGGTCAATTTAAATATATTTAAATGTATCCAATTTCAAACAAAAAATGAAGTTTATGATGATAATTCATTACAGAAAACATTTTTGAAGGTTTGTTAGCTACAATTAGAGAACATGTCAAATTAAAATCAATATTTATTTGTTCTTTTAACACACCCATTTGCCGACACCTGAAATGAACACTTTCAGGTGAACAGTTGAATGAACAGTTTCAGAGCAGCACTCGAGTAAGAAGAAAATGACTAAAACTACAGCTACTGTTGTTTAATTAACCACCCTCACTCACTGTATGTTTTTTCATACTTTTCCTTCAGAGATTTCAAATTAATGTGTTGGCGTTACAGAAGAAATTGTCACTGCCATTACAGATGTACTTAATAATAATTGTTTCTTGTGTCCTAGAATATAGTATCTGGTTCCCTTCTACCTGGGTTAGGGGAAATACTTGACACCCCTCCAGTCTGAATGACAACCTAAACTGTAATGATCAGTGCTGTGACTTCTCACCTTTGACACCAGAGGGGTTGAGACATTGTGGATAACATCAGGTTTGACCCCATTGGCTTTCGGTCTCTTATAGAGGGCCAGGCGGCTTCTTCTGCGGCCCTTGTCCCCATTGGCCAGCGACCCATTGTGCCTGTGAAGCGTAAAGATAAAATATACTTAATTATAACAATGACTGGGTTAAATTGATAATAAATTAATTATGTGTTTCCTGATGTTTTATCTTTTTAACAGAAATAATGTTTTTACTCACAAATGAATTTCAATTGCTTCTACTTTGCCATTTGGAGCTTAGAGGTCAAGTCACTATTATCAATCAGCCATAGAGAGTAGTCAAACTGAGTTTGTTACATGAAATATGGATTGTAAAAAATCACTGAATTCACTCTCTGTTTGCTAGTTAGCTCTGTATTTATTTTCTTCTATTTTATTGGTGTGTCCAAATTCTAAGTGTCAAATTTATTAACTGGGAAACTAAAATTGTAGTATTAATAGCGTAACCTTCTGTTACAGTACAGACAGGCAGGGGACACCGAGATGGACCAGAATGTTCTTTATTGGATAACAGCCCGAAAGAGTAGGTATGGAGAAAAGGAAGTCTGTAGGTGGGAGAATGCACTGGAGACAGGAGAGCGCTGGGGACTGGAGATCGCTGGAGACAGGAGAAACGCTGGAGAAGGGAGGTCGCTTGGAGAAGGGAAATATAAGAGTTCTAAATTCGAACGAGGTTGGACCCATACTGAGGTGAGTGCAGGGCTTTTATGCTGACTGTGATTGGGAACTAATGTGGAGCAGGAGTGTGATTGGGAGCAGGTGTGGATCATTAGTGGGTAGTGGAGCCTGGAGTATCCCTGACAGACCACACCATCAACAGATGCGTTTAAATGATTTCTTAACAAAAACGAAAGATTATGTGCACAAGCTTGAACTCTTGTACTTCTTCGGTCTGTTGCTGCGTTGTGGGGAAGCTTTAGTGGGGAATCCACCATAGCTTCCAGGCACAACAAACCCACAAAATCCTCCAGTTACGTGGAGGAGATCTTTGAATTCTGAACGAAGGTAGCAGTGATATGCTTGAGAGGACCAATGGCCCATGATTTGTATTAAGTGCTCGGGGATGCCATTGCGGGAGCCGAGGTGGCAGCTACGATTCTGAAGGAGTGACCAGAGTACTGGACACGATAAATGCCGGACAAGGAGAGCGCGTGGCAGAGTTGCTGGTGGAACCAGAATTGAGAAGCCACTTTTCCGGACTCAGAGATTAATAGAGGATCTGTCATGGTTATGCTGGGATTTCCGGAATTGCAAGACGTTTGCAAGGGTCCTCATAGTGATTGCTCTATGAAGTAAAGTGTAAGGTGACTGGATTGATGGGTTTTGGTTCACTTTAAGTAAATGCCATGATGTTGTCTGAGAAATTAGACAAGTCGGAAATGCAGGCGTGATGGCGTGGGTCGAAGCGAAGCGTAGAGGCAGTGAATCCGGAGTGTCTGAGAAAACCGAGAACATGGCTTCTACAGTTTGAGCAACATGGGGGATGTTGTTACCTGGAGCAGATGGTGTGGATCGAGGACTTGAACTGGCTCTTGACAAAGAAGTCCTCTGAGAAGTGAAGTTATCTGAGGATGGCTGGAGGCCAGACCCGGGCTGCCGGTTAGGAGTTTAGAAAAGCTAAAGCTGCTAGGGTAAACTTTTGAAAGTATGTGTTTTGATGGCCATTACAAAATGGACGTGGGTAACAGAACAGGTCATGGTTACAAGATCGAAGGACGGGTGGTTATGTTGTACTGGTTGTGAAGGTAGCGGAAACTCTTCCAAGCTGACAAGTACGACAAGACAGTTGTGGGTGACATGCTGTTGATGATATCCCCCAGAAGGGCCGAGCCTATTAACTTCTGAAATGAGGAGGCAGAGTGGATGTGATATTGGTAGAAGCCATTGCCTCCAACACGGAGGGCCAGATTAAGGATGATGGCCATGTAATTGTTCATTTCCTGCCGGCGGATGGGAAATTGTGAACAAAATACGTATCGGAAGAGATAGAAAACATATGTGAACTCTGTGGGTGTAAGTTCTCTGGAACAGGTGGGTGTTCTCCCTTTTAGGTAGAGAGTGCCCTTTGTGTCCTTCGAGGAATCTGTTGGTAGATGGTTGTTGAAGAGAAGGCATTGGATTCATGGATTCTCAACATCATGAAATCATGAGTTACTGGCTTCGAGCTATGCATTTGTGTCCGCACCATGGTTCGTTTGGACCGATCAGCATCCTATAAGGAAATACTGGCAGCTACGGGCTTGCCCTGATGCTAGGTGTGCATGACGATGTGTGTGAGAAGTGAATGTCAAAAACAACAATGCTAAAGAGGTTAGCATATATGCTCCTAGCATCAGTTATATCAGAAATGGAGAGTATTTCTTCATTGAAAGAAGAGCAAAGAACGACATTGAAGCTTTTCTCGATGGAAAAGATGTTTTTGCTCTTCTCCTGGCTGGCTTCAGTAAGTGTTTGTCTACGTTATGGTTTGTTGATCTGATTAGTTGAAGTTTCCCCGTTATAGATGGTGATGATTCCAATGACGACGTCCCAGATCATTCTGGCATCCCGGTGCCAGGAGCCCTGGCTAGATGGAGCTGCTGCGGTTGCTGGAAGTGGGCAGCAGGGGTCACTGGTGGTCATCCCAGTGCCGGGTTCCCCTGCAAAGGCTGGCTGATGTGATTGCTGGAGCTGGATGACAGGGGGCGCTGATGTCCCAGTGTAAATTGCCCTGGATGATGTAGGCTGCTGTTGCTGGTTTAGAGAGATGAAGTGTTCTGGAATTATTGTGTTGGTTGCTCCATCTGAAGGTGATTGTGTAAGATATGATGAGAGGCGGTTGCTGATGACTCCCGTTATTCATTGTTACTGGCCTTTCTGTCTTGAGCTGAAGGATACAGGTGAACTGTCCCTTTAACATGGATGCTGACATCACAGCATGTTGTTGGGGTGTGTGTGATGATGTCACCCGGAAGATTGCTGTGTTGACGGAACTGTGGGCATGACAGGTTGATATGAGGGAACCCAAACTGGAAAGTTTTGATTTGTTGTCTGTTCTGTGAAAAACAATTCCTTTATCTTTTATCATTTTTGTAGAGTGGCAACAGTCCGGTCGGAATTTTAGAAGGCTGGTTGTCGGGGGACCTCGCTGGAGCGTGATGACGCTGCTGTGTGTTGTGAGGCCATAGCGGTCAAGATGATGGCGGGGGCTAGAGTCCTCAGAAGCGAGGCGGCAGAGAAGTTTTCAGCTTCTGTTGCTGGGACTGCAGGCAAGGGTTGATGGAAACTTTGAACGTGGTCATCCTGATTTCGTCGTACATATATACACATATACACACATATACACACACATTTATATATACACATATATATATACATATATACATATATATATATATATATATATACACATATACATATATATACATATATACATATACATATATACATATACATATATACATATACACACACACATATATATACACACATACACACACATACACACACACACATACACACACACATATAATTCATTTCAATTTTATTTATATAGCGCCAATTCATAACAGAAGTTATCTCATTGTCCTTTTCCTATAGAGCAGGTCTAGACTGTACTCTTTCTAATATTACAGAGACCAAACAAATCCCACCATGAGCAAGCATTTGGCGACAGTGGCAAGAAAAAACTTCCTTTTAACAGGCAGAAACCATGGACAGAACCAGACATAACACTTCAGTTATGTTCCGGTGGTACATCCCATGTAGGGGTTTGTCCTCCCATGTTCCCCATTGCCTGAGACATTCACTGAGCACGTCATCTGTTGGGGCCTTATCTTTCATCATATATATCACAAGTATATATATATATATATCTCACAGGTAGCATAAAATAGAAATTTTAATGTACTTCTGCACTCTTGCACAGATGTGTATGTGAGAATGCCTCTCTCTAGTCTACATGTCCAGCCAGTAAAACCAGACCACAGGTTTTGCTTGTTAACTAGCAAGACACAATAGGCATTTGCATGGAATACGAGCGCCATGGTTGTAAACAGGAATTACTTTGCAGGTAGTTGGCTCAGCTTCTAATCAGTGAGAAACCAAATATAATGCTCAGTTCAAATTCAAAATACTGAACTACTCCCTTATGGTAACAGCTAAACCATTCTTAATAGCTGCCAGGCCAGGTTGGTCTCTGCATGTATGACACTTGGCTTGACTCGAGTCCCAC